>NC_084508.1:15108456-15403456 GCF_024500385.1 Phyllopteryx taeniolatus | reverse complement strand
CGGAAGCTTGTTCTGCAAAATCCACCGCTGGATCTGCTGGATTTGACAGGACAGGCTTTAACATCAACCTCAACAAATCTCATCCAAGGTTCAGACACACAATCAGAATGAAATGCCGCGAGACTGTATCATAGACTCCAGAGATCTCTGCGTTCTATTTGTATCCCCAAACTGAGTTATGTTTTATGACCTTGAAGCTTCCACTTAATGCTGCTGTAAACAGTTTAGGCTCAACATTTGGACTATTGTTGTTCAACCAGCAAGAAATTTGTGAAAGCGGATCCAAGCATAAAACCAGTTCAGTCACTTTCTATGAATGACATTTGTGACAGTCCTCCTATGTTTGTGCTGTGGATAAGTTTAAGTACAGCTGAGGGTTTTTATTACTGACTTGACATTCCTCCACTCTCATCAGACATATGATAGATGCTATGCTTTTTGATGAGTTTACACAAAAATGTAAACATGCTATCTCAGGTTTTCTTAGGACCTATTTATTTGTAAGACTAAAAAAATCTAAACTGTGCGGCACTTCTTTCTCTTTTCTCTTTCATCAATCTCTTACCTCACCTCGCTTGCATGGTAGAAATGATAGATGGGTGTGATTTTAACATCTAGCAATACCGCAATTGTACTAATAGGTCATTCCCTATTCATGCTGCACCTAAGCATATTGGTCCGGCCCATTAGGGTGATCCACTGTTCGGTGCTGGAGATACTGCTATTGTGCAAGCAGCTGCTTTATTGAACACTCTGCTGACGTTTCTGCACCGCAAGGGGAAAGTTTGGATGACATGCGAAAGCAGGGGTTTCGTTCAACATGCCTCTGTAATGGGATGGGAACAGGGGTGCACCCGAGCGGGGGGTGGCGGGAGTAAGCGGCCGGTCTGTCTTCCAAGCTACTTCCAAAGCAAATGGAAGACAATCCAATTTCCTGTGATTCCATCAAGCCTCGGTCCTGGATCCAGGGGCATTAGGGAGCATTGAGAGGACAGGCCACTGACCCATCACATGTACAAACACACACACACTACACATTGCATTAAAAACACCGTCTACAGTCAACGCACTATACATCTGTATTTGCCTTGTAATATTTGTCATTTTAAATATTGCATTTTGTTACCCTACATTGTTTTAAGTTCTTTGGTTAGTTGAGGTGACTTATTCCGTGTTGTATCCAATATAGTATGACTCACATTTTTTACACAGGTATTTTTAAAAACACATTTTGGCCTTTCACCAATAGGAATTTTGATTAGGGCACTGAAAACTGAACTTATGAAAAAGTCCAGCAAGATTTTATAAAGGGGAAACTGCTTTTTTCTTTTGCTGTGTAAATTATATATACACTGCCACCAGAACGTATTTACACCCCTTCACTTTTCCCAAATTTTGCTGTTACAGACATATTCTAAAGCTGATTTGAGTAGTTTTTTCTTTCTTTCTTTCAGAAAAATCAAAATAAATTATACCATAATGACAAAGTACAATTCCAATGAAGTTGGGCCGTTGTGTTAAACAAATAAAAACAGAATAAAATGATTTGCAAATCATGTTCCACCTATATTTAATTGAATGCACTACAAAGACAAGATATTTCATGTTCAAACTGATAAACTTTATTGTTTTTAGCAAATAATCATTAACCTAGAATTTAATGGCTACAACACGTTCCAAAAAAGCTGGGACAGGGTCATGTTTACCACTGTGTTACATCACCTTTTCTTTTCACAACATTCAATAAACGTTTGGGAACTGAGGACACTAATTGTTGAAGCTTTGTAGGTGCAATTGTTTACCATTCTTGCTTGATGTACAGCTTCTGCTGTTCAACAGTCCGGGGTCTCCGTTGTCATATTTTACGCTTCATAATGCGCCACACATTTTCAATGGGAGACAGGTCTGGACTACAGGCAGGCCAGTCCAGCACTCTTACTACGAAGCCACGCTGTTGTAACACGTGCAGAATGTGGTTTGGCATTGTCTTGCTGAAATAAGCAGGGGCGTCCATGAAAAAGACGTTGCTTGGATGGCAGCATATGTTTCTCCAAACCCTGTATGTACCTTTCAGCATTAATGGTGCCTTCAAAGATGTGTAAGTTACCCATGCCATTGGTACTAACACAGCCCCATACCATCACAGATGCTGGCTTTTGAACTTTGCGTCCATAACATTCCGGATGGTTCTTTTCCTCTTTGGCCCGGAGGACACGACGTCCACAATTTCCAAAAACAATTTGAAATGTGGACTCGTCGGACCACAGAACACTTTTCCACTTTGCATCAGTCCATCTTAGATGAGCTCGGGCCCAGAGAAGCCGGCGGCGTTTCTGGGTGTTGTTGATAAATTACTTTTGCTTTGCATAGTAGAGTTTCAAGTTGCACTTACGGATGTCGCGCCGAACTGTATTTACTAACATTGGTTTTCTGAAGTGTTCCTGAGCCCATTTGGTGATATCCTTTCCACATTGATGTCGGTTTTTGATGCAGTGCCGCCTGAGGGATCGAAGGTCACGGGCATTCAATGTTGGTTTTTGACCTTGCCGCTTACTTGCAGTGATTTCTTCAGATTCTCTGAACCTTTTGATGATATTATGGACCGTAGATGATGAAATCCCTAAATTCCTTGCAATTGTATGTTGAGGAACATTGTCCTTAAACTGTTCGACTATTTTCTCACGCACTTGTTAACAAAGAGGTGAACCTCGCCCCATCTTTGCTTGTGAATGACTGAGCAATTCAGGGAAGCTCCTTTTATACCCAATTATGGCACCCACCTGTTCCTAATTAGCCTGTTCACCTGCGGGATGTTCCAAACAGGTGTTTGATGAGCATTCCTCAACTTTCTCAGTCTTTTTTGCCACCTGTCCCAGCTTTTTTTGGAATGTGTGGCAGCCATACAATTCTAAGTTAATGATTATTTGCTAAATCAATAACGTTTATCATTTTGAACATTCAATTCACAGTAGGAATAGTGTTAGCCAGGTGATGAGCATTGCCTCTTCTTCTCCAGATATGATGCTTGCAATTCAGGCCTAAACGTTTTATTTTGGTTTCATCAGACCAGAGAATTTGGTTTCTGCAGGTCTGACAATCCTTAAGGTGCCTTTTGGCAAACTCCAAGTGGGCTGCCATGTGCTTTTTAGGGAAAGGTGGCTTCCGTGTGGCCACTCTACCATAAAGGGCTGATTGGAGGAGTGCGTTAGCAATGGTTGACCTTCTGGATGGTTCTCTTAGCTCCACAAGGGAACAGTGGAGCTCCACCTTAATGACCATAGGGTTTTTGTTCACCTCTCTGAGCATGGCCCTTCTTCCCCAATTACTCAGCTTGGTCGGACAGCCAGATCTAGGAAGGGTCCTGGTAATTCCAAAGTTTTTCCTTTTCCGAATAAACAATAAAAATCGGAAATGCTGCTGAAATTCTTCTGTGTCCTTCCTCAGATTTATGCCTTGAGACAATCCGGTTTCGGAGGTTAGCAGACAATTCTTTAGACGTCATTGCTTGGTTTCTGCTCTGATATGCCCTGCCAATTATGAGACCTTATATAGACAGGTGTGTGCCATTCCAAACGATGTTCAGTCATCCGAATTTACCACAGTTGGACTCCATTCAAGTTTTAGAAGCATCTCAAAATTGATTAGTGAAAAAAAAAATGCTCCTGAGTGTCATCATAATGCATGACCCAAGGCGGTTGCTGTCACATTTCAGGCTTTTGATTGAGCCAATGAATGGGTATTCATGTAGACAAAGATTTGGCTTGTTGCTGTATGAGAGTTTTTATTTTTATTTTTTTCTGAACATGCTACAGTTCATACATTTTAGTAGAATTCTCGCAAGAACATGTTGTGAATAAGAACTGCTATTTATCATGCATTTTCATAATATTCAAAGGAAAACCCATTGGCTGGCAACCAGTTCAGGGTGTACCCCACCTCCTGCCCGTTGATAGCTGGGATAGGCTCCAGCACGCCCGCGACCCTAGTGAGGAGAAGCGGCTCAGAAAATGGATGGATGGATCAAAGGGAAACCCGACATTCCATTTATTGTGCATGTGTGCATGTCTATGACTCTTTGTCAAGTATACATGGATATTGAAGTCAACAACCTCTGGAGTGATGAATCATTGTTTTTAATCCGAAATGTTCCTATTTTAGCACAGTTTTAGCCAGTTCTATTTAACACCAACAAACAACAAGCAGGGTGGGATTTCCCAGTTAGACTGCCAACATTCTTGTTGTGGGTTAACTACAACCCTTTTTCTACTCACTGGTGGAGATTTGCATCTGTGTTTGAGACCCACCCAGAGGGAATAGAAAGCTCTAATCCAATCAGAAGATCCCCAAAGTGCTGCCCCAGAGACAGAGAAAAAAAGAGTGAAGGAAGGAGAGAGAGCATAACAATAGGATCACCATGCACTGAGGATGGTCTGGATGGAAGAAGAGAGGGAAGGAGGGGAAAATAAGGAAACAGGGAATGAAAGCAGAGGGAATATGGTGGAGGATTTGAGTGAATGGTAAAGAAGGAAAAGGTGGATGTGGTAATGACAGCAGAAGTGGAGGGAAAGAGATGGGAAAAAAAAAAGTGAGGCAAGAAGCAGAAGACTTGGTAGTTACGAGGAAAAGTTACTGTTCAAATACCAAAAGTGAAAAAGACTAATGCACACTTTCATCATCATACTTTTAATCTTTTCAAAGTGTTTTCACTGCAGAAAAGGAAATGTCACTATGTCTGCCGCGTTATAATCCGCCTCCAATCACGTGAACCCATTGGACTTTTGTTCTGAAGGCGCCGGCAGCACTTTGACCATTCATCATCATTATGAGGTGCAAAGGCAGGCTGGAGCAGTGATTAAGAACTGAATCTTCTGTTGATGATGCCTGTCATAGATTGGGTCTTATTATACCTATACACACACCTCTAGCCATGTCCTCAAGCCACATTTCTAACAAGAATTATGTCTCTACCATTGACCTCTTAACCTGAATTACCATTTGTACCGTTCACACACACACACACACACCACTAACTCTTAACATACCCTCTGTTGTCCCCGGACTGATGTGTATCTAGGGTTGGGCATCGTTTGTATTTGAGCGATTCCGGTTCCGATTCTTTAGTTCGATTCCGGTTCCAAACTATTCTCGATTCCGATTCTTTTAGGGGGCTGGGTCAGAAAAGTTTGCATGGTTTATAAAAAGGATGTCCAAATTATAAACATGAATTTTCTTAGCAGCCCACAGAATAGACTAAAATGAAGTTTTGACTCAAGGTTCTTTATAATCAGTATCAAACCTATGAACTAAAATTCAATGTGTATGGAACTAACCCAATTGACTTAATATTCATTGATTAATGTTTATGCTACTAATCAAATATAGCATTGTTAAAATAGTTACTTTAACTGTTTTAACTATTTATTTTTTTTGGTTCACTCACCCACTTAACTTGACTTCACTGACAGCATTGTTAAAATAGTTATTTTAACAATGCTATATAGCTGCCTCTGTATTCTGTTTCATCACATCACATGGTTTATATGTCCAAGTTTGAACTTGACTTCTTGTTTTAAGCTTGTAGCCTTTTATTTTGAAGGGTACGCACCAGAACTCAGCATTTTGGCACAAAAAGTAACTTCACACGGCACCGGTGATTGTTTTATTTTTTATTATTATTAGGATTTCTGTTTTTATTTTTTATTTCATTTAATTTTTTTAATGGATGGAAACAAATGCTATAAAATGCTGATTCCTTTCCCTATCCACTGATGAGGCCCAAGGTTTGTGTTTGGATAATGTGAGACAACGTTTATGTGAATTTTGTCCCAATTCATTTTGATGTAAAGTTGCTCTGGTGAAGTTTTAGCCCAATGTTAAGTTTGTTTTTTTTGTCATTGGCACTTACGTTGGTTTAAAGACTGTAATAAATGCTAAAAACCATCAGTGCAAAAAGTGCAAGCAACCGTTTACATTGTTAGCTGTCTCAATGTTGGCATAGACGTATTTTATTGTTTCACTCACCCAATTGACTTAGAGCTGACTTCACTGAAGCTCCGCACGGTGTAGGCTGAGGCTCGGAGCGCGTCAGACGCTACACATCGTGTAAAACTCCTTTGCACAATATAATCTTATTCCAAGTTTTGCACTGAGGCGACTGGTCATTCATTTCAACAAAGTTAAGACACACTTTAGTTCGCCGGCGCTGTCGTTGGGCACAAGCACATTATTGTGCCCGTTCTTCTTCGTTGGTTTACGCCGCTTCTTCGTTGCTTTTGGCCACTTCTTCTTCGCGGCTGGAGGACTAGGCAACGAAACTGGGAACATTTTAATTTGAACGGTTCCGGGAGAACCGGCGTGTTAGTCCCGGTTCTCGATTCTCGATGCCCAACCTTATGTGTGTCAGTGTCACATAGCTACCATGTTAAGTAAACTTACTGTATATTTAAAGAAATAAATGACAGGTAACCACATATTTCTACACTGCACTAATAGCTGCTACAACAGCTGTCTAAGATGCCCTTACAAAGCTAATCTCAGTTTTGATTTACATTACACAAATTGTAATCGATTTATCATGCCCATCTCCAGTATGGCACCTTTCAAAGCCAAAGCCTTAAACAGAAGAACCAACGTGTTGAGGATGGTTATAGTGATTGTGTAGAATCTATTGTTGATTGATCATAAAGCAGTTAAGTCAAAATGTAATGTACCACCACTACTACCACTTTACTGGATTTCTGGTCTAAAGCGGAAGAACAACATGCCGTTAGCTGTGGGAAGTTGGGTGACGCAAACGTCTGCTGTGGCATGACTCCTCTGGGTAGCGTATTCTGCTCAGTCCATCACTGGCATTGAAACAGGAGTTTAAATCATTCAGAGAGATTCTCCAATCCTATTTAAAAAATATTTAAAATCATTTTTCATCATCATATGTTTTAATAATTTTCCCATTGGTCGATCAAGGAAATTTGTCATGCTCATCCCTAATTGAAATACATAAACATATTTTTGAAAGCACACAAAGCAGTCTGACAGATCATGATCATGTTTGCTCCCAAATCAATACCTCATCTCCTCATAATCCCCCCCATGGGCCAATGAAAACAGATCCTGCTAAACCTATCCCCAACAAGTAGCCACTGATTGGTATGCTAACAGGTGAATTTGGAGCATTTGGATTTGTGCTTGCCAATGTTGGCTGCAAATTTATTTCTATTGTCATAACTCTGTGCTGATTTATTCTTCATTTGTCACAAGTCTTTTGAACATTATCTTTGCCTTTCACAGGATAATGAAGGACAGACGGCGCTACATTATGGTAAGAAGGCAGCTGTTGATGTGGGTCTTTCTGTTAACTTTTAAGTGCATCTGCACATTGATGGAAATGTGTCCCCGTCAACTTCCTCTGCTCCTTTTCCATCCCAATGAGGCTTTCCTGTTCCTTGTGCATGTCCTTTGGTATGTTTGTATCTATGCATGTGTGGCGATTCCTACCTGTATTTGTTCTATCTATGTTAGCAAATGTGTGTGTATAGATGTATGTAATAATCGCCAGGCCTCCCAGAGGAAATCAGCAGCACTTCTGAGACTCCTCCTGACCCTCTCATGCCCCAACACACAGGTCCCTGAGGGGCGGTTCCCTTGTCCTTCTGAGCCTGCATTTGTGGCTCAACCATCTGTCCTCCCCACCTCTCCGCAGGAGTTTGGTGGTGGCCATGTTACGTCACCCACTGGCACATGCACCCACAAACGGGGGTGGCATGTAAGAAGATGACTAATAAACATAAGCGATGAACTCCGAGAGACAAATAGCAGAGAATGAACATTCATTTCCACCTCTCTTTGCACAGGGCCATGGCGGCTGGGTAGTGATTAATTGAGGGTTTACTGCTCGCCATAAATTGTTCTCCTCCTCTACGGCTCCCCTGAGGGGTAGCTACTTTTTCTTTTTTCTTATTTTTTTTTTTTACAGCTCAAGGCCCAGGCGAGACGTCGACCACGTGCCACGCGCTTCCGCGGCTAAATAAAACACTTATCAAATGCAGGGCTAGCTCAGAAAAAAAATAAGCCGCACACTAATCTCTGCTGGCTTTCACACGTGCCCTGCTCAAGCACACGTATACACTCGCATTTCCGATGTATCATCACATCTCACATACACTCTTTGAGGTTAAAAGGCCTGGCTGTCAGTCACTGCGCTGCTGACATCAGCGATCATGGCGGAGCACATAGTCCACTGTTTTAAAGCAGCGTTAGACACTGACAAAGAAGAGCACTCACATAGTGAGAGGGAAAGGGGCGCGCCGTGAGGTACCAGCAGGGTGAGAGGTGCATTGGCAAGGCAGAGATCCACTAAATAGGTTAAGAAGGTGTAAGCCTCCCCACCCACCTTCTTCTTGAAAGGATGAGAGAAGACCCTTTTAGTGGGGACACAAATTGCCCTGGGGGCAGAAATGAAGCGTTGGAGGGAAGCAGAGGTCTGGGAGGGTGGCAACAGGCGGGCCTGCAGATGGGCTTTTCAACAGTACCAGTGTATGTGGAATAAACTAGTAGACACAAATGAGCAAAGTTTTTACAAAGTATCATGGTTCATTTGGTACACATTTTAGTGCGTTTTTAACTGAACACTTTTCAGAGCCCTTTAGTAGGGGTCTCCTGTTGTAGTGGTACACTTTGGTCTGCTTGTGCAGGGTAGAGCTTAGACATACTGCTGTTTTGATTGGTTGAGAGAGAGTGATGCAATGAAATTGAATATTTTTTCAAATACTGTAGATTGGAGAGGAAGGTCGATTTCATTATTTAGTCATTTAATAATTACAGTGGATGTAAAAAGTCTACACATCGTCCAACTCTTTTTTTTGCCTTCCAGTAGAAGCCTCAAGGTTTTGTGCTAATACTGACTAGTATTTACAAATCTTTATAATTCCCTCTACCGTGACTAAAGCCCCAGTTCCAGTTGAAGAAAAACAGCCCAAAGCATGATTCGGCTACTACCATGCTCCACTCTAGGTATGGTGTTCTTTTGGTGGTGAACAGTGTTGTGTTTGCTTTTTATATCCACTGTACATGCTGTCACACTGATATGGTATATCGGGCTATTTATAGTACCCTTCTCAAATTATTTGGTCCATATTTTGCCCACTTTGTTTAAGATCATCAAACAGATAGTATAACTATAAGACAAATATAACCTAAGTAAACAAAAAATGTAATTTTTTTACATGGTGTTTTTATTTCTTAAGGGAAAAAACTATTCAAAGCCACATGTAACGAGACACACACTTTCCAAAAAGTGCAATTTTTGTCTTGTCAGTCCATAGAATATTTTCTCAAAAGTCTTGGGAACCATTCAGATGTTTTTTGCAAAAGTAAGAGTATCCTTTATGTTCTTTTTAGTCAGCAGTACCTTTTGCCTTGGAACTCTGCCATGGATGCCATTTTTACCTCGTCCTTATTGTTGAGTCATGAACGCTGGCCTAAACTAAGGCAAATGAGGCTAGATAATGTCCAGGGGTTCCTTTGTGAGTCCTGGGTGAGTCGTTGCTGTGCTCTTGGGGTAATGTTTGTAGGCCGGCCACTCCTGGGAAGGTTTACCACTGTTCCATGTTTTTTCCATTTGTGGATAATGGCTCTCACTGTGGTTTGCTGGAGTCCTAAAGCTTTAAAAATGGCTTTTTGTCGTCTCTTTCCAGACTGATAGATGTCAATGACTTTTTTCTTATCTGTTTTGGAATTTCTTTGAATGTGATGCCATTTTGTCACAAGTTTTTTAGATCTTTTGGCAGACAGGGTTTATTTAAGTTATTTCTTGATTGAACAGGTCTGGAGGTAATCAGGCTTGGTTGTCGTCAGCGAAAATTAACTCAGCTTTCCAAAAAATGTGATTAGCCACAGTTAATTCATGATTAAACAAAGGGGGCAATTAGTTTTGTCACACAGGGCCAGATAGCTTTGAATAGTTTTCCATCCATCCATTTTCTGAGCCGCTTCTCCTCACTAGGGTCGCGGGCGTGCTGGAGCCTATCCCAGCTGTCATCGGGCAGGAGGCGGGGTACACCCTGAACTGGTTGCCAGCCAATCGCAGGGCACATATAAACAAATAACCATTCCCACATTCACACCTACGGGCAATTTAGAGTCTCCAATTAATGCATGTTTTTGGTATGTGGGAGGAAACCGGAGTGCCCGGAGAAAACCCACGCAAGCACGGGGAGAACATGCAAACTCCACACAGGCGGGGCCGGGGATTGAACCCCGGTCCTCAGAACTGTGAGGTTGACGCTCTAACCAGTCGCCCACCGTGCCGCCCATAGTTTGTGTTTCGTTAAATGAAATCACCATTTAAAAACTATATTTAATGTTTACATGGGTTGATTTGTCTGATATTGACGTCTTTGATTATCTTAAACATTGAAGTGGGGAAACTATGGGGGGAAAAATTAGAATTTGATATCAAAAGGGGGCAAATACTTTTTCACACCACTGTACCTAGATGACACAGCTTTTATCATGTCGCCTTCACACCCCACGAGCGAACTGAACCATTTGGCCGAAACATGGCTTAGTCAGCCAAGTCTTCCTAAGGTGGTAAATCTTTTCAGTCTTTTATCACCATCCAGAAAGAACTAGAATGGTGCTTGTTGGGGAAAACACCATCAAGGCTACTTCTTGTGTAAACATCAGAGGTCTCAATGCACATTCCTGGGGAGCCTCGATGTGATGCTGACTAACGAACGTACATAATGGGTAGAGGTAAAAAAAAAAATACTTGTTTTATCTCATACACTTGCTGATCTAATAGTTTTCGTCTTCGTATAGCATCAGCGTGTGAATTTGGTGACATCGTGGAGCTCCTGCTGAGCGCTGGTGCCGACCCATCCATCAAAGACATGGAGGGCTCGCTCCCCGAGGAGGTCACAGAGTCTGGCGCCATCTCTTCATTCCTGCGCCAGTACACCGTTCCTAAAGGCTAGAGCAGCCATGCCGTGCTGCCCCTCAACTCCAGAACCCTGTCCCATATGTTGTTGTCTCATCATCCCAGACTTCCCAGCATCCCTCACTCCCCTGGAGAAAGACTCTACAACCTTAGCAGCTTGTGTTTTCATTTCTTTTTTTGCTCCTTAACAACTGAATTTGGTTGGCTTTGCCATGTTTCTCCTTCATTTGAAATAATGTATTTTTGACCTACTTCACCAATTAGGGTTGGCCGACATGGCTCTGGATCCAATAAGTTCATTTGTCAACAGCACTGTCTAGTATGTAAATAATTTGATGATGCAAAAGACAGTCTATTTTATCTTCAACAAGCACTATAGAAATTTTTTACCACTGCTTCAGGTTGATGATTCATTAGTGTTTCATTCCAAAGAATACTTAGTCTTTCATTTCTCAACATTAAATTCTTAAAAATGATTTTACTCTCATTTATCTTCACTGCAAATAATTCAGCCCAGATTTTTTTTTTTCAGTTCATGACCCAAATTGGTTTGAGTTTGGCTTCTCATTTTCTTTGCATGACTCAGTCTTGGAAAATTACATAGTGTGTCACTATAATAATAAACAGACGAGTAAACTAGGGAAGTAAAAAATAAACAACTGAGATAATGTAGTTGCGCAACTGTCCACACCCACTTATGACAAAATGTGGCTGTGTTCAGAAATAACCAATCATATTCAAACTCATGTTAAATTGGACTCGGCACACACCTGCCACCATTTAAAGTGCCTCTGTTTAACCCCAAATAAAGTTCAGATCTTCTAGTAGGCTTTTCCTGACAGTTTTTGCTTTGCAGCAGAAGCATGATGGTTTTGTTAACACTGGCTGGTATTTGAGTGTTCATAATTCCCTCCACCTTGATTAAGGCCGGAGTTACAGCTGGATTAAAACAGCCCCAAAACATCAGGCTGCAATCACCATGCTTTACTCCTTGTGGTGATGAACAGTGTTGTATTAGTACCAAACATACCTTTTTGAATTATGGCCAAAAAGTTCAACCTTGGTTTCTTCGCACCATAACAAATTTCAGACCTGTTTGATGACAAGTGTTTTTTGCAAAACGTAGCTGGGCTTGGATGTTTTTCAGAAGATTAGCCTTCCGTCTTGCCATTCTACCACATAGCCCAGGAATATGAAGAAGACTGGAGATTGCTGTCACGTACTAACCAGTCAGAACTTGGCAGAAATTCCTACATCTCCTGCATTGTAGCTAGTCTGCCTCTCGGCAGCCTCACCGACCAGTTTCCTTCTTGTCCTTTTGTTGGTAATATCAATAGGTTCATGGTAATATAATTTAATACTTTGCAAGTTCTTTTGTACCCTTCTCTTTCAACTGACACCTTTGGACAATGCGATCCCTCTGATGCTGTGGAAGCTTAGTATGGAACATGATTTGTGCTATGAGATGTGACTACAAAAGTGTCAGGAAAAGCCTACTAAAACAGCTTAACTTTATTTGGGGTGAAACAGGGCCACTTCGAATGCTAGCAGGTGTGTGCTGACTCCCATTTAACATGAATTTGAATGTGATTAGCTAATTCTCAACACAGCTGCATCCCCTGTTATAAGATTGTGTGCACACTTGTGCAACCACATTATTTCAGTTATTATTACTTCCGTTCTCGAAAAGATGAAAAACAAGTTTCAATTGAGTTGTACAGCTTATAGGTCACATCAATGATATAAAGAATTTAGAAAAGATTTATCCTGGTCTCATTCTTCCTTATCGCAAAAACCTGGCATTTGAGCAGGGGTGTGTAGAGTTATTATATCCATTGTAACTCCATTGTGTTAACTACACTCATCTCAACTATATGTCATATAGGAGCCATCCAGATGTTCTGCAGAAATAACCAACACATGGTGCATGTCCAAATCTGCTTTACTTGTGTCAAGCTGCTCTGATCAGCACAGCACACACACACACACACACACACACACACAAACTAACAGATGAGAATAGGCTAAATCTAGATTGCAGTTCTTAACTGCAGCTTCCTGATGAAGACAAATACACAATATGTACACTGGCGAGGGGACACGGCTTAATCCCCCTCTCTCTAGCACAATGTTGTACGTCTCACCCTTGCCCCGCGTCTTTGGTGTTTAGCTCAGCTGTCAATCTTGCCTGATTGGAGGTGTTTGATCACAGTCGCAACATGTCTGCTTGGAGTCTGTCACTCACTCTCACGTTTGCACTCATTTCACATACGATATTTGTCTTCCATGGGTTGTGGGGGGGCTAAACGGCGATGCTGGTTGGAAATTAGATGTATTTATCGTACATGCATGCCGTGACCTCCGCTTCTCAGAACTTCCTCTTACCCTGGCTCACGTCTGGTGAGTCTCGCCCTGCTCTATAAATACTCCTAATGTCCCTTTTATGAAATCTCGAGAAGAAACGATGAAAGGAGTCTCACGTGAGTTGAAAGCTTTTCAGTATTCTGAGGCTTGATGGGCTACAATCACACAGAGAGACTCCGTGACCATTTCATTCATATGGATTCCATCCACATGCAGCCATTAGGCAGCGGGTGTATCGCTAAAGCCTGTTTGGGGGGGCCGAGTGGTGTCTCCTTGTGCCTTCCTAAAGCCTGTAATACCAGCTTGAATTAAGAGAGGGTGACGGCAGCCACCCGGCCCCCCTCGGCCCGTCTGCAAGTCTCTGACACTAAGCCCATTATGCTTCCATTATGGGCCTTCAATTTTCCTCTCAGCTTCTCTATTTTGGCACTGCAGCTCCCTCCCTCTTTGCACTAAACCACCATACCTGTATTTTGTTAAAAGACATTTAACTTTTTGTCTTTATAACCGCATTATTGCTTCAGAGAACACTCCGTGATGCTTTTTAATGCCTGCGCTTGTTTGCTTATGTGCCTAACTACATTTCGAAAAGAGCAAAGTACACAACTGGATGCTTAAAAGTAATTTCAATGAAAGTTTTGTTCTTCATTGACAATGATTCATATCTAGGGGCAAAATGTAAATAAACTCCTGAAAAACTGCAGAAGTTGTCATTCATCATGCAAAAGTATAGTTCCCTTGGTGTCTTAAATTAAATACAGTGCCATGAAAAGGTATTGGCCCCCTTCTTTAATTCTTATATGTTTGCATAGGTCCCCCACTTTAATATTTAAGATCATCAAATACTTTAATATTTAAGATCATGAAACAAATGTAAACAAATGTCCACCCATCCATTTTCTGTGCCGCTTACCCTCACAAGGGTCGTGGGAGTGCTGGAGCCTATCCCAGCTATCATCGGGCAAGAGGCGGGGTACACCCTGAACTGGTTGCCAGCCAATCGCAAGGCACATACAAACAAACAACCATTCACACTCACATTCACACCTATGAGCAATTCAGAGTCTTCAATTAACCTACCATGCATGTTTTGGGGATGTGGGAGGAAACCGGAGTACCCGGAGAAAACCCACGCAGGCACGGGGAGAACATGCAAACTCCACACAGGAGGGGCCGGGGATTGAACCCAGGTCCTCAGAACTGTGAGGCAGATGCTCTAACCAGTCGCCCACCGTGGTAAACAAATGTAACAAATGTAAATATCAAACATCAGATCCAAGTGAAATTAAAATGCTGTTTTTAAATGGTGATTTCATTTATTAAGGGGAAAAAACTATTCAAAGTTAACTGGCCATGTGTGGAAAAAGTAATGCCCCCCTAAACCTAATAACTGGTTGGGCCATCCTCAGCAGCAACAACTGAAATTAAGCCTTTTCTATAACTGGCAATCAGTCTTTCACATCTCTGTGGAGATATTTTGGCCCACTTTTCCTTACAGAATTGTTTGAATTCAGTAAAAATTGAGGGTTTTCGAGCAAGAACGGCGTTTTTAAGGTCATGCCACTGCATTTCAATCAGATTCTAGTCTGGACTTTGACTAAGCCCCTCTAAAACCTTCATTTTGTTTTTTTTAAACCCTTCAGAAGTTGACTTGCTGGTGTGTTTTGGATCATTATCCTGCTGCAGACCCCAAGTACGCTTCAGCTTGAGGTAACAAAGTGATGGCTGAGCATTCTCCTTCAGGATTTTCTGATAAAGAGCAGACTTCATGGTTCCATCAGTTGTCCAGGTCTTGAAGGAGCAAAGCAGTCCAAGACCATCACACTACCACCACCATATTTGACTGTTGGTGTATGATGATCTTTGTCTGAAATGCTGTGCTACATTTACGCCAGATGTAACAAGACACACACCTTCCAAAAAGCTCAACTTTCATCTCGTCAGTCCATATAATATTCTCCCAAAAGTCTTGGGAATCAGTTCAGATGTTTTTTTTTTTTTTGCAAAAGTAAGACGAGCCTTTATGTTCTTATTGGTCAGCAGTGGTTTTCGCCTTGGAACTCTGCCATGGATGCCATTTTTGCCCAGTCTCTTCCTTATTGTTATGTCATGAACATTGACCCTAACTGAGGCAAGGGAGTCCTGCAGTTCTTTAGATGTTGTGGTGAGTTCCTTTGTGGCCTCCTGGATGAGTCATTGCTGTTTTCTTGGGGTAATATTTGTAGGCTGGCCACTCCTGGGAAGGTTCACCACTCTTCCATGTTTTCTCCATGTAAGGGTGATGGCTCTCTCTATGGTTCGCTGGAATACTGAAGCTTTAGAAATAGTTTTTTTAACCCTTTCCAGACTGATAGATATCAATTACTTTATTTCTCAACCGTTCTGGAACTTCTTTGGATCGTGTCATTTTTGTGCAGCTTTTTCAGATCTTTTGTCCGACTTGATTTTGTCAGGACAGATGCTGTTTAAGTGATTTCTTGATTGAACAGGTCTGAAGTTAATCATCCTTGTGATCATTGAAAATTAACAAAAAATTGTGATTAGCTACAATTAATTAGTGATTTAACAAGTGAAGTACTGTAATTTCTCGTGTATAATGCACAGTTTTCCTTAAATAATTGTCAAAAGTCAATAGTGCGCATTATACATAGGTATAGCGTTAAATGAAAAAAAAACCTACACATTTTATAAATGTATGCCGCCATCTAGAGGTTATGAAAAAGCTGTACACTTTCATTCCAATATGCCACCGCCACCAAGAGGTTCTGAAAAAGGTGTAGCCTACACTTTCATTCCAGTATGAGTGCATATATGTACAGTTGTGCTCATAGGTTTACATACCCTGGCAGAATTTGTGAATTATTATTATTTTTTAAATATGACTGATGACTGAACAACAACCATCATTAATTTATTTATGGTTATGTTTTGTTTAATGATAATGCTTTTCTGAAATGCTTGACAGTTTAATTTGAATCCCATTAAAATAAAATTAAATGTGTTTCACCTGGCCCTTCATGTTTTCTTTAAAGAATTGTACCCATCTTACAAATTCTGGCTGGGTAATCAAACATATGAGCACAACTATGCGTTTTCTCATTTACTAAATACAAGTAGGGCTGTAAATTACAAAATACGAGCAAGCAAATAAAAAGAAAGTATTACATGTTCAAATAAAGTGCTAACTTCAGAATAATTATTTGAAAAAATACAAATAGTACTGCATGTTTTGATCATATCGGTAGAAGAAAAATCATGCATTATAAAAATGCATTATACATACAGTGGGTATAGAAAGTATTCAGACCCCCTTAAATTTGTCACTTTTTTACCTCATTAATGTACACACAGAAACCCATATTGACAGAAAAAATGGGATTGTAATTTTAGCAGATTTATTAAAAAAGAAAAACTTATATCACACAGCCAAGTGTTCAGACCCTTTGCCTAGTATTTAGTAGAAGCACCCTTTTGAGCTAATACAGGCATGAGTCTTTTTGGGAATGATGCAACAAGTTTTCCACACCTGGATTTGGGGATCCTCTGCCATTCCTCCTTGCAGATCCTCTCCAGTTCTGTCAGGTTGGTTGGTGAACGTTGGTGGACAGCCATTTTCAAGTCTCTCCAGAGATGCTCAATTGGCTTTAAGTCAGGGCTTCAAGAACAGTCACGGAGATGTTCTGAAGCCTTTGTTATTTTAGCTATGTGCTTAGGGTCATTGCCTTGTTGGAAGGTGAACCTTCAGCCCAGTTTGAGGTCCTTAGCACTCTGAAGAAGTTTTTTGTCCAGGATATCCCTTGGCCGCGTTCATCTTTCCTTCGATTGCAACCAGTCGTCCTGTCCCTGCAGCTGAAAAACACACCCACAGCATGATGCTGCCACCACCATGCTTAACTGTTGGGACTGTATTGGACAGGTTATGAGCAGTGCCTAGTTTTCTCCACACATACCGCTTAGAATGATGCCCAAAAAGTTCAATCTTGGTCTCATCAGACCAGAGAATCTTATTTCTCACCATCTTGGAGTCCTTCAGGTGTTTTTTTTTAGCAAACTCCATGTGGGCTTTCATGTGTCTTGCACTGAGGAGAGGCTTCCGTTGGGCCACTCTGCTATAAAACCCCGACTGGTGGAGTAGTAATGGAGCTGCAGTAATGGTTGACTTTCTAGAACATTCTCCCATCTCCTGACTGCATCTCTGGAGCTCAGCCACAGTGATCTTTGGGTTCTTCTTTACCTCTCTCACCAAGGCTCTTCTCCCCCGATTCCTCAGTTTGGCCGGGCAGCCAACTGTAGGAAAGGTTCTGGTCGTCCCAAACATCTTCCATTTAAGGATTATGGAGCCCACTGTGCTCTTAGAAACCTTAAGTGCAGCAGACATTTTTTTGTAACCTTGGCCAGATCTGTGCCTTACCACAATTTTGTCTCTGAGCTTTTCAGGCAATTCCTTTGACCTCATGATTCTCATTTGTGCTGACATGCACTGTGACCTGTAAGGTCTTATATAGACAGGTGTGTGGCTTTCCGAATCAAGTCCAATCAGTATAATCAAACACAGCTGGAATCCAATGAAGGTGTAGAACCATCTCAAGGATGATCAGAATAAATGGAGAGCACCCAAGTTAAATATATGAATGTCACAGCAAAGGGTCTGAATACTTATGGCTGTGTGATATTTCAGTTCTTCTTTCTTAGTAAATCTGCAAAAAATTCAACATTTGCCTTTTTTCTGTCTATATGGGGTGCTGTGTGTACATTAATGAGGGGGGAAATTAACTTGATTTTGACTAAATGATTTTAGCAAATGGCTGCAATATAACAAAGAGTGAAAGATTTAAGGGGGTCTGAATACTTTCCATACCCACTCTAGGTAGAAGGATTTTCCAGAATTTTGAGGTCAGCTTTCGGGCATCGTATTATACATGGGTGCACATTATACATGAGAAATTACGGTAATTACTTTTTTACACAGGGCCAGGTAACTGAATAGTTTTGTTTTTCCTTAATAAATGAAATCACCATTTAAAAACAGCATTTTAAGTTCACTTGGGTTATATTTGTATGATATTTACATTTGTTTGATGATCTTAAACAAAGTGGGGAAGCTATGCAACAATATAAGAATTTGAGAAAGGGGCCAATACTTTTTCACAGCACTGTATTTGTTCAGCCCTTTTTTAATTGGCAAATGCCAGCCACTGTTATGTTTCCACTGCTCCATACAGAAGAGAAAAGAAAGGGAGCGGTTGCTTGACCAACACAAAAAAAAAACAGTTTAAGCATGAATGAGGGAGAATAGATTTACAAATGTTAATTTAGTGTTGCAACTGACTCAAAACATTTTTTAACTGCCACCTACGGGATCTAATGGGGCACTGACCCACTCACCTTAAATGCAAAATTTGCAATGTTTTTTCAAATTAAAATGTCCTAGTTGTACACCATTTATTCTCAACCTACTCCCAAAATATGTCTGAATTTTATGATTAAGAGTTAAGGAAAAAAGTAGGAATACCGTCCTTCATGCATATCCCCACCATAATTATTATTGTTAGGTGATGGTAATTCATTCCTTTCTGATTTTTTTCCCCAATTATTTTTATACACCTCTTGTATTGCATCTTGTGTTTCTACTGTTTTATATATATATATATATATATATATATATGTGGTCCATGGAACCTCTCGTCGAATCGAACACCTCTCAAGTCTCATACAATTGGGCATTTAATTTTACACTTCCAGTATATGACAGTTAAGAATGATTGGCCTGTACTGTTTGTAAGGGTTTAAGATGAGAATGGTTTGATTTCTTTTGGGGAAAAATGGTTTGGAAATTGCAGGTGGGCCTTAGAGGTTTCACTGTTAATACAGTGCACGCAAACCTGAAAGGCATTAAACGGCAAACATTATAATGCGCACTATTATCATTCCTTTGGTATTTATCATGTTTTCCTCGCCGGTATGGCCCCGCCTCGTGTGGTGACTTGACATGCCGCTGATATTATTGAGTGGAAAAAGGCCAGTTTCACATTAAAACAGCACGGAGCTCACAACCTTGAGGGTGTCATTGAGAGCCCTCTGTTTGACTGCCGCTCCTCTCTTTAAGACGCACTCCATCACCCTGAACATCATTGTTCACTAGATGGACGAGAAGGGGGGGTGGGGGGGGGGGCTGGTTAAAGAGCTGCTAGACTGACTTTCAGGCCAAAACAAATCATGTCTGTTTTGCATGTTAATTTATTCATCTGAAGACTTTCCTTTAGAAAGTTAGTAATAAAAGCCTGGCGATCGATGATAATGGCATTTGTGCTTGTGTTTGTCATCTTCTCAAAAGCAACGGTGGTGGAGTTACTACAGATTTATTTGTATACTAGTGCTGTAAGTGGCGTGTAAATTATCCTAACTGTCCGTGTGGCGTTTCATCTTTGTAAGGCCCCACTATTAGAGCCCATCCATTAATGCCCATAATGCCCAGCCAATCAATGTTTAAATAAAAATCTGCTCCATTTGTAACATTTTATACAAACTTCAACTAGGCTGTCCACGATTTTGTTGTTGTTCTTGTTGTTTGTATAATGCAACAGGAATAGCTACTAAAACACACAGAATCAATATCACTTAGGTTTGGGTTTGCTTTGGCCCGCCCTCAGACTAATGCTTCACATTGCAGCATACAGATGAGCTTATAGATAGATGCATGTTGGGCTGTAATTTCATTCTGCTTCTATACATTCTTCTTAGCCTCTTACAGTGGATGTAAAAGTCTACACACCCCTGTTCAAATACAAGGTTTTTGTGATATAAAAAAAATTAGCCCATGATAAATCATTTCGAAACGTTTGCCGCCATTAATGTAACCTATAACATGTACAGCTCGATTAGAAATATATATATGTTTGAGAGGGGAGGTAAAAATAAGAAACTGAGATAAAGTGATTAGTGAGGGTGTACACACCCTCTTATAACTGGGGATGTGGCTGTGTTCAGAATTAAAGGTCCCCTTCCATCAATTTTTTTATTTTATTTTTAATGATCTTTGATTTCCTTTTATCGCATTTGCAAGATAATTTAGGTTGGAAATTTAAAAAGAAAAAGAATGCCGCTTTTCAAGCTATTCTACTGTAGTTGGTCTTTTCCGCCTGGCATTTGAGACGGCCGGATTTCTCATTAATATTCAATATGTAAATAAGCTTTCCTCTGATTGGATTGCTGTTATTCTAATTTAAATATGCAAAACAGCTTTGCTCTGATTGGTCCTTGGCGCTATCATGGGGCCTAGCAGCTTGAGGAGGTCAAGCGTTCATGGCAACTTTTGCGTTAGGATCCGTTGATGACTTACTTTCATTGTGAAGCACAATTCACCAAGTGTTGGATTGCTGAAAGGGGGCAGGTGAAAATCAAAACAGGGCAATATTTTATTTATTATAGTTTAGGCTCATGCGCCGCTCCCATTCACTTGAACATTACTCGCACACATTTTGGCGTCAATGACAACAAGCTTCCCTATTTCATCCACTGTTACACCATAAATTATGAATATAGTTAAATATTGTTGTAAAACACAACATATGTATACTTTATAGACTGTATTTGTAAGACGTGCCAGCCGATGCGACCCGCTCGCTTAAAACCCAGAAATGCTGTGATGGATTTCAGCTGAGTTGAGTGGGTGGGTACCAACCATGAAGTGGCCAGGTATTTGAATAATTACTAACTTTCTACGTCACAAACACACAGAAATCTGATCCGGTCGTTTGCAAGCCTTGTGCCATTTATTGCCTTTTGCATTCATTCGACAAGCTGTCAAACCTAAACCATGTCACAGACTCCATCCATCCATCCATTTTCTGAGCCGCTTCTCCTCACAAGGGTCGCGGGCGTGCTGGAGCCTATCCCAGCTATCATCGGGCATGAGGCAGGGTACACCCCGAACTGGTTGCCAGCCAATCGCAGGGAACACACAAACAAACAAACAACCATTCGCACTCACATTCACACCTAAGGGCAATTTAAGGTCTTCAATTAACCTACCGTGCATGTTTTTGGGATGTGGGAGGAAACCGTAGTGCCCAGAGAAACCCCACACAGGCACGGGGAGAACATGCAAACTCCACACAGGCGGGGCCGGGGATTGAACCCCGCTCCTCAGAACTGTGAGGCAGACGTTCTAACCAGTCGTTCACCGTGCCACGTGTCACAGACTCATTTTGACCTATGTTATGCATTAAACAGTGGGAAAAAAATGTATTTTGATGGAAGGGCACCTTTAGACAATCACATTCAAACTGACTAAATGGGAGTCAGCACACACCTGCCACCGTTTTAAGCGTCTCAGAGTAACTTCAAATGAAGTTCAGATGTTCTATTAGGCTTTTCTTGGTATCTGTTGCTTTCTATGAGAAGCCTGACGGTTTTGCACTAACACTGATTAGTGTTTTGGAACTGTTCATAATTCCCTCCACCTCGTCTAAGGGCCCAGTTCCAGCAAAACAAAAAAAAACTGACCCAAAACATGATGCTGCTACCACCATGCTTTACTGTCGGTATGGCGTTGTCTTGCTAATGAGCAGTGTACCTTTTAGAACTATACGCGAGGATGCTGAGTGGAATACAATGTGTTTGTTTACAACTATGCAGTCCTCGTTTGCATGGGCCATGTTTCCAGATCGCCTGCTTAGAGAGATTATTCACATATATTTCACAAAGCACCGCACAATTAGTTAACAGCATGGGGGTTAAAGCGAGCTCGAACAATCTGTTGCAGTCTCTTTAACACTGACAGGATCAGGCAGCTGTTTCTCTACTTGTTTTTTTTCTCGTCACGTCATGTGTCTTTGTGGTCACCCCCACCCTGTGAGCGCATCAATCACTGTTAACTGACCCACCACTGTCTGCTGCTTCTGCTAAATGGATCCCCACAATTGAATCGAGCTCTAAGTGTGTGGTAAATGCTCTCAATGGCTAAATGAATTTGCGGGTTAACTCTCTCTAAAGAGCGTTTTGGTGCAGCAAAAATAATACATATATCTACAGCACACATATTTTGATATACTAAATTGAACACAAAGCAACTGACTTTAACCCAAAGACAATCCATCTTTATTTTCCTCATATAGATTTGACTGTACACAGTTCGTACCATTACACAGAAGGCATAAATGAATAAATCCAGTGCTCTCCTTTACATCTTTTTCAAAGACACATGGCAATAATAAATAGCACTCATGAAACAAGACGATCAACACGTTGTCAAACTGTACACAATTTACAACAATTAAGATGCAAAGTTTTGAGGCAACGCAGACAGAAAAAAAAAAGTGGTTCTTATGATGTTTTTGTACATGTTTGTATTGGAGAAGTTTTCCGCTTAAAAAACAAAAACAGGGGGGCGGGGCAATAGGGGTCATTTGATTAATCTCTTCAGTCAACATAAACAAAACGTGTAAAGATAAAATGCAGCAAATGTGTTCAACAGGCTAAAATAAAATTGGCAAAGTTTTCCCACAAAAATGTATAAATGCTGAGAGATGCTATTGTCAAAATTCCAAAGACCCCCTAGTGGCTGTGAGGAACATGGGAATGATATTTTCTGTCCATAATCAAACTTTTCAGTCATCCATCAATCCATTTTCTTCACCGCTTCTCCTCACTAGGGTCACGGGCTGCCGGAGCCTATCCCAGCTATCTTCGGGCGGGAGGCGGGGTACACCCTGAACCAGTCGCCAGTCAATCGCAGGGCACATATAAACAAACAATCATTCGCGCTCACTATCATACCTACGGGAAATTTAGAGTTCCCAATTAACCTACCATGCATGTTTTTGGGATGTGGGAGGAAACTGGGAGGAAACCCACATCCCAAAAACGTGCATGGGATGTGGGAGGAAACCGGAGTGCACCAGACAAAAGCCACCCAGGCACAGGGAGAACATGCAAACGCCACACAGGCGGGCCCGGTCCCCAGAACTGTGAGGCAGATGTGCTAACCAGTCGACCCCCGTGCCCACTTTTCAGTCAAATATTCCCAATATTCACAAATGGAGCGTAGTAATATGAACAGAAATAACCATATATTTTAAACACTTCTCACCATTCACATAGTGACACTTAGATGCACAATCACCTTGATGTTAATCCTCATCTCTCGGCATTCACACAACTAGTTGCTCCACTTCCAGTTGGATGAACAATTGCACTTTTTTTTTAAATATCTGGTTTGCTTAAGAAACTCTGAATTGAACTATACGACATCTCAGTCTCACTAATCCCTCTGACACGGAGGCCAGACCGTTGGAGAACAGGCTGACAACACATCTGGCCTCAGTAAGTAGGATGATAGCGGGTGATAGATGGAGCAGATAGAGCTCCGCTTCACTGAGTAGATTACCAAGAGAAGCCCGGATCAGACAGAGGAAAGTACAGAGTCGAAACAAAGGCGGGGATGCACGTGACGCATTGCAATGTGTTTCAACAGGTCAAACTGTCCCCTCGGAAATTGCTTCAACTTGAACTCATGTTTTCATGTCAAATGTTTTTTTGCAAGTGTGTAGTTGAACACACAAAATGAATTTGATCAACAATCATAGGCGCCACACTGGGGGGGGGGGGGAGTACTAAAATAGGATTGAAATAAGCAGCTTGGTGGGCCTAGTGGTTAGCACGTCTGCCTCACAGTTGTTAGGTTTACGGTTTGAATCCGGGCTCCGGCCTTCTTGCGTTGGGTTTGCATCTTCTCCCCGCGCTTGTGTGGCTTTTCTCCAGGTACTCCGACTTCCTCCCACATTCCAAAACAATGCATGTTTTAGGGTCATTGAAGATTCTAAATTGTCCATATGTGAGTGTGAATAGTGTGCCCTGCTATTGACTGGCAACCAGTCCAAGCTGTACCCAGCCTCTCGCCCCAAGTCAGCTGGGATAGGCTCCAGCTCACCCGTGATCCTAATGAGGACAAGCACTATTGAAAATGCATGGAAGTCATATGAGAAAAAGTTGTCATTTACGAGGAAAAAAAAAAAAAAAGTCTTTTCAGGACAATAATGTCAGACTATTACAAGAAAAAAGTGGGAATCTCACAAGAATAAAGCTGCAATTTTGTGAGGAAAAAAATGTACAGTAATAAAGTTTAGTAGAAGTTTGACAATGTTTTCTCAGTTTCTCAGTTGTGTCTTCATGATCATCAGTAGGAACACTGATGGATTGCGTTTGTCTGTGCTCTCCTGGAAAAGAACTACACTATTCATAAACAGCATGGCAGATCTCCAGAGAGACGCAAGAGCTGTTCAGGTTTTTATTTTGCTATTCTTTCAATAATATTGCATATTTTTTCTTGGGGAAATAAACGTGACATTATCAAAAAATTGTATTATTCTCATAACATCTTGCAGTATTATTTATTCTCAAAATGTGATTTTTTTTTTCTTTTATGACTAATCATTTCTCTCTCTCTTTTCCTTTTGCAAGTTTTTTCTCTTCCCCCCAAACGTGACCTTAATACTCCTTAGGTTGATATCAAAGTATTTATCCAAGTCAAGGCTGTAAATGCTGCAAGATTCTTCCACCAAGCTCAATTCCAAAAGAAAGAATTGAATCGGTTAGGGAAGGGTATTGTGGTGGATTAATTGACAGCTAAGAATTTTGGTAATTGAATTGATTGTTAATTAATCGAGTCTCGATAAAAATGTAGGTCAAATGGAGGGCACATCTTTGGAGTGCTGTTGATTTAGTCAGAACTCGTTTGCTGTGTAAAGAAGTGTATGAAGTTAAACTACAGTGGCTATAAAGTCTACACACCCTTGTTTAAATGCCAGGTTTTTCTGATGAAAATAAATTCGACCAATATAGATAATTTTAAAACTTTTTGTTGTTGCCATTAATGTGACCTATAATATATAATATGACATATTTTAAGAGGGGAAGTAAAAATAAAAGTAATGTGTATCAATTGAGTTTTACAGGTCACATTGTTTTGAAACGATTTACCTTGGTCTCATTTTTTTTTTTTTTTTTTACATCACAAAAACTTAGCATTTGAACAGGGATGTGTAGACTTTTTATACCCCCTGTACATCCACACAGACATCTACGATAGCCGACTCATCGAGCCAGCATTAGACTGCTAGCGCAACACTGTCATGGAAACAGTAGTTCAGAACATTCAGAGAGACATTCTCCCAAAAGGAAGATTTTAAAAAATAACAATTGATTATTAATAGTTAATTTTCCCATAATTGATGGAGGCAGTGTGATCTAAAGCTGATCATTTAAATTGGGTGACAATAACACTGGTATATATATCAGAGCATATGAATGTTTTGCATCTGTAAAATACGGAAAGATGGGCATGTTGTAAAAACTCACTACGTTGCGTCTGTGCCTATGTTAAATAAATTCAATGTTGAAATTATTTAGCGTCACCTCAACCTTCTCGACTGTCTTGATCATTAAATACTGATGCGCGCCGCGTCCATTGCACACGGCGTTACACAGACGAGAACAAGTCAGGCACCCACAGATACACAAGTTTGAAAACATCAGCGTCCCGCGTCGACCTCACCCCGTAGAAAAAACGTCCGCTCGCGGTTTTAAAATAAACACTTGTGCCACAGTGCTTGTAAAATTCTCTCTCCGATGCAACACTGTTTCAGCCTTGTGCATACCCCTCGCCTCCGTTCTCTTCCTCCTTGAATTCAGCTTTTCCTCGTGTGCAGGAAGTGGCGAGAAGTGTAAAGTGCATATAAAAGGCTCGGGATGGTCCGTCAGAAGCATGCGGGCGCCTGCGGATTGACACTCTCACTTGGCTGAGCCTTGTCGTTGTGGTTTGTTCTCAACCTCTTTTTTTGAGAAGTGTAGTATGAGCAAGTCAGCATTTGTATGATGCGCTGTTGAGTTTCACTTGAGCTTCAGCGGTGTCCTCCTAACCTCACTCCACCACGGATGGAAATCCGTTTCAGCCTTTATTTGATATTCTTATATGCAGATTCAGGTCCATGTACTACTACGCTCTTTGATTGCACTAGTAAGAAAATACAGCACACTAGTAGAACATCAAGGGCGCACTATTAAAACTAGGGCCTGACCGATTAAACGGCCGATATTAGCCCTTTTCAAAAATTTTTTTACTCATTAACACATTACAACATAAGACAAAGATAATGACATTCAAAGAAACAATTTTCTTTTTAATCGTCAAAAATCGGCCGATTTCTTTGCCAATCTTTGCCGATTTTTCTCTCTGTTGTAAAGTTAAACAAATACTAATGGACAAAGTATTGTAATTCATACCATTATTTTTGTAAGTGTGAAGGGACCAAAAAATTATTTTATTCATTATATATTTTTTTTATTAGTTGGCTGATTAATTGGTTATCAGAATTTTATACTACCAAATATCGTAATCGCCATCAGCCTAAAAAAAAATCCATATCAGTCGGGCCCTAATTCAAGCGACTGTCCTACTAGTTCTGTATTTTATTACTTATTACTATTACTATTATTATTTGTTACTGATAGTATGTATGTATGTTATTACTGTATTTCTACATGCTCATAGGTCAAATTTGGTATACTAGTATGAGAACTACTTGTTACCAGTGAAGCAAAACTGTGCACTAGTTGACATCTTCACACTCGTACTTCTAGTGAAGTGCTAGATATCAACCAGTCTAATTTTATAATGTCACTAGTGGTAGTAGTAGTAGTAGCAGTCGTCAACTAGTGCACAGTTTTGCCTCACTTGTAATGTAGTTGTGATACTAGTGAGCACGAAGGGCGTACTTGTTCATGGAGCTTAAGTTGGACATCAAGGATATGGAATAAATGCTCAAACGGTTTTCCATAACCACGGGCGTGATAGCAACAAAAAGTCTTGCGTGCGTGTTAGCCTCAGAACTGGGACTGGTCCATCTCGTCCAGCCAGGATGCAGGGCTGGTGGGGAAGTCGGGGTACCCCGTACTGCTCCCCGTGGAGAGGTCTGAGGTGGGGCCGCCCGCCATGGCCCTCAGAGCCTGGCCCACGCCGCCCGGCCCGCCCTGCGCCCCCAGAGCGTCCATGGTGAAGGCCAGGTTGTTGAGGAGAGGGGTGTGGCCGGGCAGGGAGGCGATGGAGGAGGGCGACTGCGGCAGACCGTAGGGGCTTCCGGCGCGGATGTCGTGGTACGGCTGCCCCGCCGCGTCCACTGAGAAGCCGCCGTTCAGCACCGCGCCGCCGGTCATGTCGCCGACGCTCCCGTAGAGCCCGTTGCCGTGGCCCAGGTCTGAGAGCACCTGGTCGTCTGCGGGGGACAGACACTAGTGTCACTGGATGCACCAAAGCAGTGATTTTCAATGTCATTTTACAATGTCACATCTGTTGTATATCGGTGAAGCTAAACTAAGCATTGTCTTGTTAGTTTCTGCAAGCCAAAAGAGCTCCTGTCTCCCTTGATTAACTCATCAGCACCACAATGAATAGAAATGACACTGATTTGACACTGTTTTTGGGGAGTTGCTGTATTTCAAGTTGGCAATAACTTACTGGCAACACTGTTGCCAGTACATTACTGTAAATACCCCATGAAATGTCTAACACTGTAGATATTAGTTTGAAAAGATTCAAGGAATAAGGTTGTCTAATAGGTTTTCATCTGACTGAGGACCTGGTGTTTGCCTGCAAGGTGTGTCTGAGGAGAGTGAGGGCAATGTGAATCAACAATGACATTTTGCATTTGCCTGAGAAAAAAGATGTCAAGAAAATAAAGACAAAGACAAATGTGATGTGCTGACGCTCTCACAACAGTTCACTTCAACATCTTGCAGCATCCTGACAATTTCCTCTCGGGAATTTTCTGCCAGTCCAGTAGTTCTCAAACAGGTATCTCTGGACCCCCAGGGGTCTGCTAACCGTGGCTTGAGTGTCTCCAAAATAATTTACAATAAATGTTGTTGTATCATTTTTAAAAAGTGCACACCTCCATATGACGACTGGTGCAACAATAAAACAAATCGAATTAACCAATTACTCCTTACCTAACTTAACTTTGGACCAGTTAAAAACTGATGTAAATGTGACAGAATTTTAAAACAAAAGGCATCATTTTACAGAATTCCTATTTTTTCAAGAACAGTGTATTTTTTTGAGAATGTCATCCAATTCTTAGAGAACAAATGTCTCCTTTCCTGAATAAAAGGCATACGTTTATGAGAATAAATACATTTTAAAAATTCACTTGTTAAAATAACTAAATGAACTTTCTTCCTTTGTCAAACGTTAACTGTAATATTACAATATTTCAACTTTACCTTGAAAAATATGACTATTCCTGCAAGAAAAATACACGGTTGAATTTGTAAAGATGGCAACTTTTTTTTTTTTTTTTTTAATGCAACTAAATCCTTGTAACATCACAACTTTTTTTTTCGCGGAAAAACACGAATTTGTTATTGTAACGTTTGAAATGTTTTCGCTGGAGAAATTCCCGCCAGTAAGGTGTTTTGAGAAGCCTGCTATCCGGTGAAGTTATCGTACCTCTGAAGCTCAGCTCGCTGTCGCTGAGTCCCACGTCGTCCGCCGAGCTCTCCTTCTCCACCTTCGACCCTCCTCGGCTGCGTTTAACACTTTTGTAAAACTGAGTCCAGCGATGGCGACCCGCATCTTTTTTTAGACGCTTTTCCTTCGCTCTGCGGTTCTGGAACCAGACCTGACGAGAGATTTAAAATGACTATCTTTGTAAAAGCATAGCAATGATACACAGATATGATGATATATCGACGTAAAATGGATATAAAATGTCTGCATATCCCTGATTGAACGCCGTGTTTTTGTGATATAAAAAAAGGAGACCAAGAGAATTCTTTTTAAAACTTTTTCCACCATTGATGTGACCTATTACCTCTTCGACTCAATTGATTTTTTTTTTAAATGTTTTCAAGAGGGAAGTAAAAATACACAACTGAGATAATGTGAGAAGAGTATGTGCGCACTTGTTCAACCACATTATTTGAATTATTATTATTACTTCCCCTTTTGAAAATATATTTTTTTATTGAATTGTACAGGTTATAGGTCACATTAATGGTAGAATTTTTTTTGAAATGATTTATCTTGGTCTGATTTTTTATTTGTTTTTATATATATATCACAAACACCTGGTATTTGAACAGGGGTGTGTAGACTTTTTATTTCCACTATATGTACAAGTGTATGCATGGAGAAATGTGCTCCATCACAATGAGGTAATAACCAACCTATTAAAACCATCGCTGTATTTGTACGCTTCAGTTCTACAACTTCATAACCAACATATTGTTAAATGACTACTTTTCAATCATAACTAAGCATTATTATATTTGTACAGGCCGAATTTGAGGCATTATTTGTATTTGTATCTCATTAGATTGTGCAGGTGTCCTTGAGTGTCCCAAATTAGATATTGTTGGGCATGATCACAAAAACAAAGTCAGTCATTTTTGTCATTTGTCATCCGCATCTCCTGAGATCAGAAGGAACTTTTTTGCCGATAGTTGAGGCTCATGCGTCAGTTCTACCTGCACTACTCTCATGTCGAGGCCCGTCTCGGAGGAAAGCTGCTCCCTGACGTGTCGTGCCGGCTTGGGGGAGTTCTTGTAGGCACTTTTGAGGGTCTCCAGCTGCTTGGCCGTGATGGTGGTCCTCGGTCGCTTGGTCCCCGCCTCGGAATCATCTAACAAACATCAGCAGTACAAACAGGTCAGTGATGGTTCCAGTGTGCTCCCTGTGTGTGTGTTGAGTGAAGTAAACAGTGGCGTGTGGAAGTGCATTGTTGTCCTTGTGCGTGTGTCTGAGCCTTGCAGCAGGACAACACACTTATTCTGATTGCGACAAACTACACGCACACGTGAGTGTCGCTCCAACAACAACATCAACAACAAGGCGTGCAGAGACAACTAAAAACTAAACTCACATTCATTTCACTTCTTCGACCTTATTATGCATCCATATACACATTACATACATACAGGCATTCATCCATTTATACGTGATTTAGTTTTTTAAGAGACAAGTGATTCCCAATCACTGTTCTGTACTTTGAGAGAGCATCAGCTGTCCAAATTCACGTAATTAGTCCAAAAATGATACTTTATTTAGTACAAATAATGTATCGTAGTTCATCTATCTTTGCCGATGACATAGAGTGACAGGCAGAGGGATTAAATGCTCTTCTGCTTGATGGCGGAATGTGCTGTTCGTGGATCTATTTATTGTAGTATTACATTTTTTCCCCCTGTCATCCCCTGTGGAAAATCTTAACTCTTGAGTAGACAAAAGACAGGACAAGCACTATGAGAATAATGAGAATACGATTCAATAATAACTTGCAGGCAAGGAGAAAGTTCAAATAAAACTGAAGGTTCCAAGAAGTGTCTGCCTGTTTCTCCGTAGGCAAGGTCATACACTGAAAGAAAGTACTCGATTTCCGGGTCGCACATGCTTAAAATGTGGTAAACTGACTGAAAATAATCAAATAATATACATGACTCTAATCATGTGCAACCGATGTACATTGTTGGAATTAGGTCAATTCAAAGGAATCCCCTTTTCAGCGTCAGTTATCATCTGCCTCATGCCAACCACAGACATCACGCTTTGTCTCACAGCAAAGTGATAATACAAGATCAGGAAAAGAGGGAGAGGAACAAAGTCTACTTTCTTATCCTCACACTAAAACAAAATATTATATGAGATCATAATTAACATACAATACATGACGTAAGTGCAAAGGAATATATTTGTCTAACATCCACTGAACCTGAATTGTAGATGTGCTTTGTATACAATTACATTGTAATTATTATGATATAATACATTAATCCCCGCTATATTACAGTTCACTTATGGCAGATTTTTTTTGTGTTATTAGAGATTTTTTTGTACTGATTGTAAATGTTTTAGTGTCATCCATTGCTCTTGTTCATATGTTGAAATGTGTTTGTACAGTTTTTAAAGTGTGTTTAAAGACTTTTAAAGAAAGTAAGTGGCATAAATGCTCTACAAACATGCCCGGGGTGTATTTAAATTCTAAATTCTATTCGAGTTCACTTGTCTAGAACGAAATCAACGCACAGTTGTTTTTCTTATTTTCTAACAATGGCAAGCATCTGAACTCAACATAGTAAGTAAATGTACACGACTAATATTACAAATTGTTAGCTTAACAGCGTAATTGTTTTTTTTTTTTTTTTTTTTTTACTTTATGTAAAATATCAATTAAATGTGCTTGCTAAAAATGTATTTATTTTTGTCTTTATGTCATGTAGGTTTTCAGTCATCCAGGTCATGGTAATCCACAAATGTTGAATCGAGGAAAGTCGTTTTGTTTTTTCAGGGCTTCTTATTTGATCATTTATTGTTATTTTATTTACATTTATCTAAAAGTGTATTGCTATTTTCCTACCTTGCCACTTATTAAATTACACACTTCAAGGCACACGTTTTTTTTGTTTTTTTTTTTAGATTTTCTTTTTTTTTTCCAATATCATGACAGTTTTTTGTTGTTGTTTGCTGCTGCAACATGTACATTTCTCCTCTGCTCAGGACTGACGAATGGTCTTTTATGTGATGTGTGCCGACTAACCGTTCTGTTTGGCCGTCTCGTAGTCCACCTTGCACACCAGCCTGCCGTCCTCCATGAGGTAGAACTCATCCCCGGTGGCCAGCTGCCTGCTGCACATGATGCATGCGAAGCAGTGCAAGTGGTACACAAAGTCCTGTGCCTTCCGCACCACCTGCGTGGGAGGGATCCCCTGTTGGCAGGATGCACATTTTGTTCCGAATCGCCTGCGGGGAGATACAAAGAAGTATGCCAGGTTAAGACCATGAAGATGGAGACCAGCTAAGATTAAAGTAGTTTCCCATCCTAGACTGTTGCAGTACGTCTTTTCCTCTCAACTGCAGTTAAGAGTGATGGTGCACCGTCTGTGTTAATAGAAGCTCCAGCTGTTGAAACGGGAAAAAATCAGCACTGGAATGCATTTCTGTTAACGATAGACCTGTCTGCAACTTGATGGATGGAGAAGATCAATGCACTGCGGCCAGTGTGTGTGTGTGTGTGTGCGCGTACGTGTGTGGGTGTTGATGTGTTTGCAGAAGAAGTACAGAAGATAAAGAAGAGGAGGAGGAGAAAAGGAGAAGAGGAAGAGGAGGGTGCTCCCAGTAAACACACCCTGAGGAGGACCAATAAAACATTGATTCAGGAGAGGCTCTAAATCACACCAGGGAGCCTGAGACATTAAAGCAAGCATTAGGTGTACATGCACACTCCACTGAGAGCTGTGAGCAACATTCTGCATTTACAAAACAACAATGCTCATTGACAAATATGTATTTAATGTTAATATTATATTTAGTATTGTGGTTGTAGTTTGCGGTAATGTGCAATTGCACTGCAACAAACTGACAGCTGTGTTTCGTTACGAGTATAGGAAACAGCTCTGACGTCGTGCAGGTCTACATTATTGCTAAATGATTTGACGCAAAACCGACTGAAGGTAAATATTTTTTTACTTGGGCCAATTCACCAAATGGGTGCCATCATATGTAGAAATGCACGATAAAATGACGTGTAAAATACATTTTTATTAAACAAAAGTGTCCTGCAAAGTAATCTCATTCCTGATTTGTTACATACAATTTGAAAAAATATATATTGAAACTATGTTGAAGACTGGAAAAATAGCAATTGTTGCCTGTCTCTGCTTTCTAAAATTAGAGTTTACCATGAAATACAATCATTTAAATCCTTTAGAAATGTTATATTTACGTTACTGTTTATCCCAACTAATAGTTTAAAGTCTAACATGTTACCCCCTCTCCAAATTTGGGAATCTTCCACAAGTCACATGGACCACAGGAAGTTGCATCATACAGATGCTGTGCAGGCCGTGGGAAGGCCAAAAGTAAGTTCACTTATTTCTTTTTATGTATATTTTCATTTATAGCTGTGACCTGGCAGGGTTTGGGGAATAAAATCTCAGCACAGTCCTGTTACATAAATAATTTCTATGATGTCATGTCTTCATTTTTTAAAATCTTTATTTTGTTTTGTTATTTTATTTTTATTTTGTTTTGTTTTAAAATGTAAAACATTTTTGGGGTTGTATCACAATAATGTTCTTAGTGTCAACATGGTATTAGGCATAAACCCCATGTCACTATAGTTCATGTATTTACTAATATTATGCTAAAAACTCATTCCTGTTACATTCAGTCTTGTTACTCAAATGAGGAGTTTCACTCAAATAAAACATTCATTAATTGATTTTTTTTTTGTACCGCTTATCTTCACTAGTGTTGCGGTAAAATAAAACAATGACATAAAAAAATAAGTTGCCTGAGATGTGCCAATCGAAATTTTGAGTACGGTAGTTCATTATGAAAAAGACAGAAATTTAAATGGCACCAATTTAGGGAATGCGGGTGTACCTAATGTTGTGGCTGATGAAGTGTAATATGTGCAAAGCGCTGCCCTGGCATCCTGCTGGTCCGAAGTCACAACATTGGACATATTCTCAAACAAGATTAACACACAAACCAAAAAGAAAAGAAAAAGTCCAACTCATTTTGCTCTGTAATGCCTCAGAAATCCAATTGGAGGGAAAAAAAACAAACAAAATTGAGGTTTATAATACATGAATTGATGATATAAATCAGTGGTTCTCATCTAGCAGGTCAGGACCCAAAAGTAGGTCAAGGCTTAATCATGGGTGGGCCGCGGACAGGAAGTAAAAATATTAAAGGCAGTCGTAACATTACTGACATACTGTTTTTTAATTCATTGTTTTGTATTCATATTTGTAATTATGACTTAGTCAGCGTAGATTAGTGATAGACTTCAACACGTTCCCACTTACAGTGTGTACAATTTGTGAAAGCGAAACTAAGGCGTCCCTGTAGAGTGAAGTATTTAGCATGCATCCCAGCCTTAGCTTTTATTTAGGAAATAGCAGGATTTGAATAGGCACGTGTCAGAAAGGCAGCGCACACCCTTCCTTTGAGCCGCAGTTTCTTAATAAGCTGCTCCGAAAGCTCATTTAAACATGTAAGCGTAGTGTATTTCTGTTTAAAAATATGATGAAATACATGTTTTCAAGGCTATTTTTGAGTGGTGCAGTGGGTAAGCGTTGTTTTCCCTGAGCAAGACACTTAACCCCCATCGCCGACGAACGAATGCGGTTGGATGTTTGGTGGTGGTCGGAGGGGCCGTAGGCGCAGAATGGCAGTCACGCTTCCCTCAGACTGCGCGAGGGCAGCTGTTGGCTTACCACCGCCAGGGTTTGACTGTACAGTGACTGAATAATGCCTGCCATTTTAAAACATCTTTGAGTACCTTGAAAAGAGCTATATAAGTGGGATGCATTATTATTATTATTATTGTTATTATTAGTCTTTTTTCTTTATTGTTCTTGTTTAAAGTGGGTCCCGACTTAACAAGTGTGCCAACAAAACAAAAAATCTCACAAGTGTTATCAAATATTGATGAATGATGAATGTTAATAATTTATAATAATTAACATTTGTTGCATTGTTTTTTTTCCCGTCCATTTAGTTTGGCCCTTCGAGGACTTTAAAAAAAAAGTTCCACCCGATTTATTCCTCTCCTATGCAGTATGCAAACACAAAGAGCAATAATGAGCATGACATGAGGAAGGTTAAATGAACCCTCAGCTCATTTGACAAGACTCCGCTGAATACACTTGGGTTAGTAGGTCATGAGAAAGGTGAAAGGGCGAAAAAGAGACTGACTTAAAGAAATCCTCCTTGCAGTAGACGCTGCCGGCCCTGGAGAAGCACTTGTCGGCCAGCGGCGTGTGGCAGTCGGCGCACTTGAGGCACTTGGAGTGCCAGTGTCTGTCCAGGACCTTCAGGATGAACTTGTCCACGATGTGCTGGCTGCAGCCCGCACACTGAGGAATCTCTGTGAGGTGGGCAACACACACACACACACACACACACACACATTTGACACATGCAACGTTTGGTGTCTTTATTATATACTGTATCTATGTAAATACTATGGCTGGCATTTAATATACTGCCCCTTAAGATATGGAAAATATCAGATTAGTAGTCCCTTCAGCACTACCACAATGTGAATAATGGTCAGGCAAAGAACCATTTTTGTAACATAAATGGTTGTTCTGAATTGTGGTGGGGAACCTATGACCCGCGGGTCAAAGACGGCCCCCGGGAGCATTTGATCCGACTTGCCATGTGATTTGAAAAAAAAAAAAACTTTTTTTTTTAAACACAACAATATTTAACCTACTAAAGCTAGTAATATACAATAACAAAAATGTTATTTTTATAAATTTAGTATGGCCCTTCGAGGCCTTCTAAAAGCTGATAGGAAAAAGGTCTAAATCGCAGGTGTCAAACGCAAGGCCTGAGGACCAGATCTGGCCCACGACATCATTTTATGTGGCCCTCGAAAGCAAATAGTGAGTCTACTCCATGTCTCTTGGTCTTTTCATTTTGGCAGAAAGTCTGTACCTCCCTTTAACCAGTTTTACAAGCTTTTCGTTGTACACTAAAAGATGTACTTGTCATTATTTTCCTTGACATCTTATTTCAAATTCAATTTCTTGTTAAAAGTATATATAATAACAATCGAATGCAATGTCAAAATCACATCCTACTGTATGTGTGTCAAACTCAAAGCCCGGGGGCCAGATCTGGTCTGCTGCATGTTTTTACGTGGCCCTTTTAAAGCAAATAGTACTTCTACTTTGTTTCTTCTTCAATGAATGTTCTCTTTTTATTCTCTCTGAAAATATGAGCCAAAATTACAAATGTTCTTAACCAGTTTTAAAAGCATTTATTTTCACCAAATTCCTACTTTCCATAAATTGAACAATAGTTGTCTTTTCCATGACTTCTGATTTAAAATTGAATTTGTTGTTTAAAAAATATATGATAACAGTGATGTGCAGGGACAATTTGTGTGTATGTGATAATATGAATGAATTATACATTTACACTGTATATGATTTGCAGTCAGAACATCTCTATGAGCAGGAAACCTTAACTATGATGTTGCCCGCATTGAAAATGAACTTGACCCTCCTGGTTTGTTTAATGTTTAAATGGCCATGTGAGATCAACCCATAAACCTTAAGAAAATCATGAAAATGATACATAATGATGGTACAGTGAAATAGCTAAATGGATATTATCACGATAAGTAAATAAAACAATGCAAAATGTCAATATGAAAATGCAGAAAATGGCACTTTTTAAATGAGCCATATTAGGGTTTAATAAAACAGGCTCCAATTTGAGCATATTATTATTATATTTTCGAAATGTTCTATTAACATGCACATTCAGTCTAGTGTTTTACCATAAATGTTTAATTAACTTCCTTTCAATTGCGATTAAAAGCGCATCATCAGGCATGAATTGGCACGTGTGTGTCTCTGTCCATGGTGCTGACGGTTTTTCGATTAGTTCAGTTGTTGTTGTTTTTTTATATGACACAAAGTTGATACAGTGTTGGTGCTTTGAAAAGAGACATATATTGTAAATAATCAACTGAATGAGTTTACTTTTTTTTTTTGATGAACAAAAGCCTTATTGGGACCATTCCATTCAGACATGACCGTGTAATCGGAATTATGACAAATTCAGCAATTGTTACATTATTTCAATGCAAAAAATAAAAAATAAACAGGACGAATACTAAATTGGTCAACGCGTCACAATAAGTGCTTATTTAGACTCACAGCATTCCCCCCCCCCATTAAATCCTGGACACAGCATTGACTGGCTCACATAACCTCAAAATGAATAATCATATTTCTCACACTTCTTGATCCAAATAGCAGCAATAATCCTCCACTTCCCCCAGCCCCTGTTTTGTAATACAGTTTTACACATTATTTTCTTTGATTCAAGAGTCAAAATATGCAAACATTTTAAAATAGATCACCCTCAAGTGCTCGCTTTGAAATTCTTAGAAAGGGTTACACTGGGAAAAAGTACATAATTTGATCATGTACATATGTTGCACGTGATTAAAATGTGTTAAACTGAGGTCATTTTCCTCTCCTGGAAAATAATAGAACAATATATGTTATTTGAACACATTTTAATCATGTTCGAATGAAGCAAATTCAAAGGATTTTTTTCTTAGTGTATTATTATGACAAGCTGAATGCATCATTAAAGTAAATTGGTGATTCATTTTCCCAGTTTCTTTTGTTTGTGACTATAACAAATTTGAAATGAAAATATTAAGATGTAGTAATAACGAACATGATTTACAAAAGGCATTTAAACAAAGCAACAAGATGTGGAAACGAACGATGCTGAAATGTCTCTCATCTCCAATCGGTTGCCATGACTCCAGTCCGCATCATCATCATCTCAATGAACCTCATCATTTTCATCACCTCAACCAGGCAAGAGGTCACACACCGGACGCATCCACATTTTCTCCAAATTCCAGTTTTCCCCCCTCTATTTAATTCGTTGCTTAAATATTCAAGCCTGACAAACAAACAAACAAACAAACAAACAAACAAACAAAAAACCATCTCTTTCATTCCTAGAAAAATAAATGCAGGTTTTAAATCCACGCAGGATGTTGGCACCGCAGGGGGGCTGAGTGGCAGGATCTTTATCCAATCTTTTAATCTGCCTCGATGTATAACATTAAATAGCGTAATCCCAGCACATGTAGTCTGTTGAAAATAGATATTAATTAAAATATATTTGCTTTGAAATTATTAAAGCGCACTTTTTAAAATTAGATTAACGTGGATTAATTTCTTCTAAATGCAGACAGGAAAGCTCTATCTTTAAAGAATGAGGTCACAGCAGAAATATTTACAGTTGCGATCACATGATGTGCTATTATAATAAATACAAACGGGCCCGCAGAGAGGATAACACGATCAATTTGGAGACAGATTACAAATTCTATTTGTCAAGATCTTTTCCTCTCATTAATTGCATTCAAATTAGGACGAAATATTGCGCAACGTGAAGCGCGCGCGGACGCAAAGGCCTTTTAACAAACACAATGCACGCACATGATTAGAAAGGCCACGCAGTCCTGCTTTTAACATTTGAATACATGATTTTTTTTCCCCAAAAGAGAACTAAACAAACTGAAAACCAATGCGGAGGTGCCGCCTTTTCGAAATAAAACCAAACGAATACGAATTGATATTAAAAGCAAAACGCATACGTTTGCCCTGTAGTTGCGTGAAGAACATGGGGGTGGTGGGGGGCGATACATCCTACAGCTAAGATGTGATCTAACGTCACTCATAACATAGATGTAATGGCAACAGAAATAGATTAAAATAGAATAAAAATCACACAAACAGGAGGAATAGGTGTCCTTACGTTGCAGTGGCACTCCCAGGATGTCCGGTAAACTCTTAACGGGACTCTCTGTGGGAAGGACCGCCGCACTTTGCATCATTGTGATCCGACACGCGCACGCACGCACATACACCCGCAACACGGTGGGCGCGCTCCCCACCCTCTCCTGTCTTCTCAATGTTAAAAAAAAAAAAAAAAAAAAAGAAAGGAAGGAAGGGGGGAAAGGAACGAAACAGGTGTGTCAGTGATGCTCTTATGTCCCACAATGGAGGGACGGCGTCCGTGCTTGTGCTGGGCCGCGCCGAGCTCTTTTTTGGAGGGGACCGAGACAGGCTGCTGAGTCCTGCAGGGGCGGCAGGGCGTGACGTCATCGCGGCACAGGCTCGCCCAGAGCCAATGGGAGCGTTCCTCCACCATCACCCCCCTTCTCCCTCCTCCTTTGAGCATCCTCCATGAGTCGGTGTGCAAGGAGGAGAGGCGGGCCGCTGAGCCCATAAATAGCTCACTGCAGTGTGAGTGGCCCCCAGAGGAACCCCGGGACCACCGTGGAGGACGACCCCCAAAACCAGGAACTTCAAGCCTGCTAAGTTAGTTGAAAAAACAATCAGTATGAATAGCAGTGGGATGATTGGCTTGTTATGTTGTCATAAGTAAGAATAATGTGGCGAGGCCAGTGGTGTGTAAAGGGGGTATGCTCCATCATTTATTTTACTTCCCATCGACGAACAATACAAATAATGAGTAATAATGTAATGGTTGAAGATGTGCTATACAGTGCAGTCTTAAGCAATAAGTTGACACGGTGATTCTAAATGATTTTCCTATCTTGAAGTAATCGTAAACATGGGCGCAGGTGGAATGTTCTGGCTGCACCCTACAATTCATTGACAGTACTTGTTCTCATGCTGTATGCACTAGATGTATAAAGCGATAATAATAATTTATGAACATCTTCTGCAGTGTCCCCTTTGCTGTATTGCAATTTACCTACTGCAGATTCAGTGCATTGCGCATTTATTTTCATATTCATATCGCGCATAATTTGCCATATCGCAGGATTTTGAGTGTATGCTGTAATTTGTTTGCCGTGGAAGAAAAAAACGCTTCCTCGTTTAAAACATTCAAACTTATATATATATATATATATATATATATATATATTTTTTTTTTTTTAAATCATTAAAACACATATTACAAGGAATCAGGTGCACAACACGACTGTGTATTATTGTATTTTTAAGAATTTAAAAGGTGTTTATGAGTATGGAAAGTGTTTGGTAGCGATTAATATCCGTGCGGGGAAGATTACGGTTCATGCAGCTTTCAAATATGTATGAATAAAGAAAAAGGTGGTCTCTACTTCCTGGATTTCATGTATTGCGGGGTGGTCCACAACCTGCCCTCCAGAATCAACGAAATATTACAGTACACTTCATTTCCCTTATCTTTAAATAAAGGGATTGTATGCATGAAGTGGCATTTTCTTCTGTACAATGCAAGTCATCTTATTTTCTTATACTCAAGCCAAATGCCAAAATAAATATGATCAATATACAGTAAGTGTGACATCAATACTAACCACCACAATCTTATTTTGAAGCAAAAAGAAAATAAATATGGATGTCAATAGGATGTTGCCATTGTCCTACTCACTCTTATTTCCTTATATGAATGCGGTTGGCGTCTTGATGCTGTGCACCACCATTAAGCTTGTTTTCTTATAGTTAAGCAATTAACGTGTCAGGCTACAGGTGGCACGAAACGCTTCACAGTTCGTATACTGTTCTTATAGTTGAGCAATAATACATTTAGGGATGTCAGTGAGCTAATGATGCTGCACAACACAATCGTATTCTAACCATTACTGCACGTGAAGCTGCACGCACGCTTATTTTCTTTTATTGAAGCAAAACATGGATGGAAAAGGGGATGTCGACACTGTGAGAAAATGTATTTTCCCCCAAAGTCGTGACAAGTAAAGATGCAGGTGGGAGCTTCATGCTTCGCTATTTGCAATCCATCTTATTTCCTTATAGATATGCAATAGTACTTACTATAGAGGGTAGAGGGAGGATACAATGATAACACAGCCCATAAAAAAAAAAAAAAAAAAAATCATATTCAACAACGATGATAAGTATACTCGGGATGTACCACACAAGATTATTTTCTTCACTAAATAATGGTATGGTATAGTATAGATTATGTATCATATGTATATGCTGTACTGTGCCATAGCATAGTATCAACGTTGTTTTCTTGTAGGTAAGCAGTAACCAATCATGACCGGGATGTTTGTGCTTCCCACTACACATTTCATTTTATTCATGCATTTTAACCGATACGTAGAATTTAGGTGGAATGCTGATGCTGCACTGCACTAGATTAACAATAATATTTAAAAAGTCATGTTTCAGGTTTGCTTGCGTGATGGGGGGTGTGGGGGGAGAAAGCAACAATACGCTTAGTAATATCGTGCGGTGACGCGTTGACGTCATCACTTGGACGCGCGAGTGAGGAACAGGTCCGACGAGACGACGACATGCACGCGGCTGTCTCACACTGACGCAACTCGTCGTCTCCTCCACGATCGGGACTGCACGCGAGCGGCGTCCAAAGAGATCTACTTCCAATCGACGTCACGTCGGAGAAGAGAGGCACTGCCCTTAAATGTCACTCAAATATTATTTCTTTTAAAATGTTCGAAAAATCATTGGCACGCAAAAATGACCTTTTCTATTAAACAAACAATTGTAAATATCAAATGAAACACTACATCTTATCGGCAAAAATATCTCATTTTGTAGCGACAGTACATAGCTCTAAAGAATTCATATTCAAGATTTGTTTTTTAAATAAATTAAAATATTGGCGGTCAAAATGATGGAAAATCGTGTTTTATACTTCAAAACAGTCATAACAGCAATAAGTTGAATATTATAAAATGCAGCAACAATATGATATAGACAGAAATATCTAGTTAGCGAAATAAATACCCCCCAAAAAGAGAATTCAAATCAAATTGTTATTCAAATATTATTTTCGATATTTTGACCACTTGAAATATTGGCACTCAAAAATCATTGGCACGCAAAAATTATCTTTTTTATTAAAACAAATTTAAATATCAAATGAAACAACACCATATCTTATAGGCAAACATATCTAGTTATGTAGCTACAGCACATACCGCTAAATAATTAATATTCAAGATTCTTTTAATAAATTAAAATATTGGTGGTCAAAATGATGACATTTTTTTTATACTTAAAAAAAACAGTCATAATAGTAATAAGTTGAATATAAAATGTAGCAACAATATCATATAGACAAAAATATCTCATTACCAAAATAAATACCCTCAAAAAAGAGAATTAAAATCTAATTGTTCTTCAAATATTATTTTTGATATGTTGATCACTTGAAATATTGGCAATCAAAATTACACAAACCATCATAAAATAGTTTGAATAATAACAATAATAACAAAGCAGCAACAATAGACAAATATCTATATACATCCAAAAAGTTGAAATGAAATATTAAGACATTTTTTTATTATTTCAAATATTATTGTCAATCAAAAATGATGCAAACAAAATAAAAATTAAAAAAAGAAAAAAGAAGAAGAAGAAGCGTCATTTGTCCAATTCAGCCAAACGCAACACAACCAAAAGTGTTAAACATTCGTTTTATTATAAGACTATATCTATTTAAAAAAAGAAAAAAGTACGGACGTTACTATGAAGAACTGTTGTTAATGCCAATATAAATGTGAAAATAGACCAGGTTCATCAAATAATAATAAATAATAATACAATTAATTCAAGCGATTCCAGTTTTCAAAATACCAATGCAAAGATTGTACAAAAAATAAAAGAATTTTTTAAAAAATGCTCGTTTTTGCTATATACAAGCAATGCACCGAAACACACGCGGGTTTTTTTTTTTGTGTTTGTTTTTGTTTTTAAAGATCTAATATAGAGTAGGATATGAACCGAGTTGTGATGTGAAAAAGAAACAAACAGCATGAGTACAGTGTGAGCAGGAAGCAGTAATTCACAGCGAGGGCGACTCCTTTGCCATCGCCGTTGACCCGCCACCTCTAATTAGAGCTCATCTTTCACTTTATTGACATCTGCACGCGCGCACGCACTCGCAGGCTGCACAAGACGCCATCGTTATCCCCCAAAAGAGGCAAATCCGTGACGACATTCACAACACTCCACCGTGTAAAACGTGTCGCATTTGCTGGTGCATTTGCGACAATGAACAAAACATACCTCATCTGTGCTCTTCCTCCTCCTCATCTTTCGCGCCTGCACGAAGGAAAGCTTGCGTGCTGCAGGTTGAGAAAAAAAAAAAAAAAAAAAAAAAAAGTCCTCCAGACCTGTTTTGCCTTGGTCACGACACACCGGGGGGAAGTCAGTCAGTCAGGAGAGCAGCAAGAAGAACCGGAGAGAGGAAGAGCTGCAGAGAGGCAGCAGGAAAAAAAAAAAAAAAAAAAAAAAAAATTAAATTGCACTTGGGGGGCAAATTGTATTAGGGGATAGTTATTGTCTCCTGACAGCTCCTGTCCATTTGGGTAATTAGTCGCCCAGATTGGTCCAACTGTCACAACTGATATTTTGCCCATTCCCAGATTGAACATGACTTTACAGTGTGTGAGTGTGTGTGTGTGCGCGCGCGTGTGTGTGTGTGTGCACGCGGACCAGGCGTTAATAGGCTCATTGCACTTTAATATCAGCAAAGTTCAACCAACTTGTCAACCACTCACAAGCAGTTTACTCATCACCTGAACACTGCAGGCTTTGATTTTATTACACGTAAAAAACACTGACAGGCTAATTACGTTATTATTATTATTAGCTTGTACAAGTGCAAGTGTAATTACCTTTGTAGCATGATTATTATTAGGGTTATTGTTGATGATGATAATGATGATTATTAGTAAAATGAGTAGTAGTGGTGCTGGTAGTAGAAATAGTATGTATTATTGTTTTTTTTAATTCTTAGTTATTTCAAATGGTAGATATCACGTAGTAATAGTCATACAATATTTAATAGCAATAGTCGTATGTATTATTATTAAGTGTTTTTTTTTTTTTTTTTAGCTCAAGTGTAGTAGTAGCAGTACTTGTTCTACTAATAATAGTGGTAGAAGTAGCAATAGTGATACGTACAGTATTATTACTGGTGACTATTCATTAGTTATTTCAAACTGTAACTATCAAGTGCAGTCATAGTAGTTGTACTCGTAGTTATAGTAGTTGTAGGAGTAGTGATATTTATTACTAGTTATTATTATTAGTTTTTCTCTTCACCAGTTATTTCAATTTGTTATTTATCAAGTCTAAGTGAAAAATTATCCGTGCAGCAGCCAACAATTGTTATTATTTGGATGTAATCTGATGAAAATATAGAATAAGAATACTTATTCCACATTGTAAATATCAAATATATTTAAGTTGATTTTTAATGTGATTTTCCCCTGCAGCCACAACACACCACATAATACAAATCAATTATACTTCATATACTGAATATTGATACTACATTAATATTCAAATTTTCTATATACATTATATTTTAGGAGGCTTTTTTTGTATGAGCCCCAGTGGATGGTGGCAATGGAATGAATGATGTGCTCGTTTGGCTTCTTTTCACTGTAAGTATACACAACAGAAATGAATTGCATTTGCCTAATAGTCATCATACTTCACACCTGTGTCAATGCTTTCCTCAAGAAAATGCAACTCGAACTTTGAACTTCTAGTCAAAAATATACAGAGGTTTTTTTTATATGATTGTATCTTTTATTTGTATTTGTATTTTTATTTTGCTGGAACTGGGGAGGGCCTTCATCAACATGTAGGGAGTTATGAACAGTTCCAAATACCAGTCAGTGTTAGCACAAAAGCTGCATACTTCTGCTAGAAAGCAAAAAAAATAATCTTTTGGGTGTAATCTGAGGCATTTTAAATGGTGGCAGGTGTGTGCTGACTCCCACTGAACATGAGTTTGAATGTGATTGGTTCATTCTGAACGTAGCCACATCCCAGTTCGAAGGGGGTCTGCACACTTTTGCAAACCCTTTATTTTAGTTGTTCATTTTTCACTTCTCTTCACGATAGGTTCACGATAGGTCAATTGAGATTGACGACAGGTTACATAGGTCACATTAATGTTGAAAAAAACTTTTGAAAAGATTTATCTTGGTCTCGTTTTTTTTTCTATCGCAATAACCTGGCAATTGAACAGGGGTGTGTAGACTTTTATACCCACTATACATGAGAGGGACAAAATATGATGCAAGTCAAAGGTGAGAGTTGTCTCAGTTGTTGATTTCAGTACTCCAACAATTCCTCCCATATCAGACAAGATCATATCAGACTCATTTGTACCTTTTCCAGACCCAAGTCAAGCCTGTTTGTTCCCCAAGCTGTGAAGCACAAAGGTTCAAACGCGATAATTTTGAGGGTACCGCCCGAGTGTGCCAGATCACGGCGGTAAAATGAGTGTCGTCCAACATGTTGCGGTGAGACAGGAAGTGTAAGTGAGGGCGGTTGCGTGTACGAGGGCACTAAAACGAGATGGATGCGACCCGTGTTGACTCCTGCTTTTAAAAGGCTGAATATTGAAACCGAGGGGGGCCCGGGCTTATATTTGGATGTGATATATACTAATACAATATATTAACCTCCTTTTCTTCATAATGTATTCAGCCACCACCCCCCATCTTCTTCCTCCTCCTCCCCCTCCACTCTGCCCACAGCGGGAAGCTTTATAGTATTATTAAAGTCAGAAAGAGAGATGACAGAAAAATGCTTCAAGGTTCCCTCCTGCATCCTAATATCAATGGCAACCGGGTAATAAACACGGAGGCAGGGCTCATGGCGCTGAGGAGCCACTATAAAACCTTACATCTTCGAATTTATGGAAGACAACAACAGGCCAGCAAGGTGACGTTTTTACCCTTCAGTGTGTACTCGCGGGGATTATTTGCTTTTGCTATGTAAAGAAAACTTCGGGGAACTTTTTCCAGCATGAGTGAACCGCTGACAGCGCTTCAACATAATGAATTTTTCCTTGTAAGGAAACTTGGTGGACTACTGGTTAGCACATCTGACTCACAGTCAACAGGTCATGGGTTTGAATCTTGAATCTTTCGTGGGTGGCGTTTACATGTTCAACCCGCGCTTGCGTGGGTTTTCTTCGGGTACATCGGCTTCCTCCCAGTTTCCAAAGATACAGTTTGTATATTAGGGTCATTGAAGTCTCTAAACCAGTGGTTCTCAACTGTTGTCACACTGGGACCTGATTTCCTTTTGCTGCCAAGTTGCGACTTGGGCTGGGATAAAGTTCAAATAACTCGGCTAAGTCGACTACAAAAATAGGTCCAAACTCAATTTCTGCAATTGAAGTTCCGCCGGCACCAAAAAAAAAAAAAAAAAAGTTCCACCCTCAACCATGTTTAGTGTTGCTGAAATCCAGGTTTCACACGGACATTTATTGCAGACGGACGCAGTGTTGGGCCAATGATAAACTTTGCCAAAAACGACAAAGGAGCGTTTAGTTTTTACGACACTGTTAGACGAATAATGTACAATTATAAGTATGAAAGAGCTGAATTGTTGTTAGAGTTTTTTGACCTAAAAGGGTAATTGCTCGCTTGCTAATGCTAATCATGATTGCTAACCGTTTAGCATTTAGCATTCCGCTGTCTCAAATTCTGTACACCAAATTTATACCATACACTCAGTATCAACATATGCAGTTTAAAGATTGAAGTCCATCCCTCATAAATGAGAATAAAATGCATGTTAGTATTGCAAAAAAAATAAATATATATATATTAGTGATTGAGGGCGGGGGGTGGCGATTATTATTGATTTATTCGATCTATAATGAATAGGAGAATCGATTCTAAAAAGATTCGATAGTGACAGCCCTAGTTGGCGACCCAACCCAAATGGGTCCGCAAACCACTTTAGGGTCCCGACTCCCCAGTTGAGAATCACTGCTCCAAACATTGTTTGTGCGAAAGAGAGTGTGAATAGTTGTCAATATGTCAAGCATTTCACAGTGCACCCCGTCTCTCGCCCAAAATGAGCTGGGATAGATTCTAGTTCACTCACAAGTCCTTGTGATGACAAGTGCTTTAAAAAAAACAGACAGATGAATTCTTCTAGTTGTAGTGTGTTGGATAATGTGGTAGAGTGTGAATGAGGCTGTACCATGTGTACCACTCTGGGGTCGGGGGTTGTCCGTTTCATTAATACAAAATAATAATGAATTTATTCATGCTTGCCATATCATTATGTGAGCGTGGCCTGCTACTAGCACCAAGACCAGCAACGAGATGCCTACCTTTTCCACTGAAGACTATCACAAACGCTTCAGAAATGGCGGTACTGGAGATGAAAATGCTCCGCCTTGACGTGTATGTGGAGGTAAATGGACTGTCAGGGAATGAAAGCACCTTACTGATGTCTCAAAGCAGTGGACAGGAGCAGGCTAACAAACAGCCAGTTAGCGCCACAAAGAGGGCGGGTGCGACCTGCGGAAACGGCAGTGGATCAGCCAGAAGCCATGCCCGGAATTCACTGGAAGAAAACCCTTGGTCCAAGCAAAACCCAGGTGACCTTTAACTAAAAGGCATAGTGAATAAGACTGAGTTCCTCACGACTGCACATGAGCGAAACAAAACAAATCCTCGCTTTAGATTTAAACGGGGCGTCCTCACAGTGAACCGCACCCCCTCAGACTTGGCAGAGGCGCCGAGAAATAACAGCGCACGGCTGCCAGCGTCGTGGTCATTAGGAATCATTAGTTTGCAGCTCAATGAGGCTCGAGTGGGCAGCGGGCGGCGGACGCAGGTAACGTTTAAACAGATTAACAGATTCACTCGCGTGGGACAAAAGTGCTTAAAGACAACTCTGACAGATCGTGAGAAAAGCTTTGGGAATGACCTTTGGCATTGGACTCCACAGCCACTCATTCAGTTTTATGCCATGCACCACAATTTTAAAATTGGCAAATTTATGGACGACCAAAGAAGCCGTACAAAGCGTTCGAGCCGCACGAGGCTTCACGGGCGCTTCAATTAATCAGCCTGCGGCTCACATGGACGATTTCAGCAGCCAGAGCCCTCACGCTGCTCACACCCAAGAAGTGGATGAGCAGATGAGAGTGTTTGTGTTTTCACTGGGAGCATGAAGAGAGTCCAATCCAATGTTCCAGGAAACACAAAGCTCAAGATCACAAGCGTCCCCCTCCGATGAGTCCGTCGTAATCCCGACATCGGACCGTCCATCCATTTATCCCTCGCACTCTTTCATCCAGCTCGACCCCTCTCCTCTCCCCAGAGGGGGCTCCGGTGGAGTCCACCTCCAAGTGTGTGTGAGGGGAAGAAGGCCCGTGAAAGCCGATTGCGTTTTAATAAAGTTTATTATCTGCGGGGAGCTAATCCTCAAGGGTAATCTCTCCCCCAAAAGGAAAGCTGGATTACTCACTTGCTTTAATCCCAATGAAATTGTTAGGATTTAGCCTGTGCTGCACAGCAGATGGCAACAGGCTTTTTCTTCAACCTTGTGATGATTTAACCCCCCTCACCTCCCACCACTCCCTCATTTCAACATTTAACACGCTGCTGCTTCTTGCATCACAGCCGCAAAATAACAACAACAAGCATGACAAATTCTGGCCGCACTTTTTAATGTCACAGACAATACAGATGTTTAACCTCTCGTCACATTCCAAATGAGCTGGCCAGAAAAAAAAAGGATGGGGGGGGGGGGGGGGTAAAAAAAAAAAAAAGTGATCCTCCTTTCCAAAATCAACGCGTACGTTTTCGATGAGAACGTTAGTCACTTCTTGATGAACGCAGCATCTGTCTTGACGACTCAGCACTGTGATGCGTGTAACCCGGGAGCTGTGAGACAAGTGGCTCATGGCCTCAGCTGTTTATGATTCAAGTGTAACAGTATGACATACTTTTTAGTTATGGAATTAAACAAAATAATAATAATAATAAAAATAATAATCTCCCGTTGACTGGATGTCAATTTTCTAATTGAAGAACAGCGGTGAGGATTTAGGATTCAAACAAAAACACACACTGGACACTTCGTTAGGTACACTGGCACAATCTGAGGAGTTCCTCTCATGAGAGGAGAGTTTACAAACTTAAAAAGGGGAATTTTGATATAGTTAGCATTATGCGTCTCATTACTGCTTTAGTGTGCTGTGAGAGATCATCAGGTGTGCTGCGGGGATTATACACTTTTACTTAACTGGTCGAATACTTTTTTTATTGACCCATTGTCCATTTATCTATGCCAGCGGCAGTAGTGACAGGCAGAACAATGACTTGCTTGTTCACGAGATGGCAGAAGGTACAATCAACCTGTATATTCACCTGTTGCCATAAACACAACAGAATAATAGCTTTGTGCTCAACTAAAGGCTCAGATTTCATACTGAGGACGTAAATATGAGAGTAAATTGAGATATTTTTTCAGTATACAGTGAATCCCTGCATATTCACGGTTTGGCATTTGCAAATTCACATATTTACGTGGATTTAGGCTCCAGCACGCCCGCGACCCTAGTGAGGAGAAGCGGCTCCGAAAATGGATGGATGGATGTGCCTTGGCTAAATAAGGGATGGGAAACTGTATTAGATTGTACTGTTGTACCTAATGCTGTGGCTGTTGAGCCTCTAACATACAAAGTGAAACTCATAGTGGGAGTCTTCCGCCAAAAACCTGAAATAAAATGCTTCCAAAACTAAGAAGAATTGGAAAAAATAAGTAAAATCACAGTAGAGAAGTTAGTTGTAGTCGTTCCATTGACTGCAAATGTATTCAAATGTCCTTCATGGCAGAATCAAAAAAAGGTTATCCTTCACTCACACCAGTTCCACTGATGAAAATAAACATCCATATGCACAAAGCTTCCACAATAGGGCGTTTGCTGAAATGTTCTCAAACCAGTGGACGGCACCACAAGCACCTTAAAGCACGGAACCAGACCAGCAGGGAAGTGGTGTGTGTGGTCTCCAGTAGGAAGCAGTTAAGTGGGCCGGGCTAATCTGGACACATCTCCTTACGCTTGCCTGTGATGTGGCCAGACCACACTTTGGATCAGGGCAGTGATACTTTGACCCGCCGCAGACGGAGGCGGGTTTTGAAGAAGATGTACATGGCGAGCAGGCACATGGAGGACAGGACGTAGAGGATGACGCACAGACTGACGTCCGCTTTGGAGAAGCCCACGCTCAGCAAGGACATCCAGCTGCCTCTCTTGCCCGAGCCGGCGTCCCTGCCGAAGCGGGCCGACAGTTCTCGCTTCTGCACACGCATCGCCTCGTCGGAACCGAAGTCCGGCTCTGGTCCCGCCACGCCGAGCCCGAAGACGGGCCCGGAGTCTCGCTCCTCCCGGTTCCTCTGCAGGGTGCGTTGTTTGACTCGGCTGGAGGTAGCCACCTGCACGGCTTTGGCCTTGTAGCGCTGGTTGACAAACGAGTCCAGGTCCACGATGTCCTCCTGCACGTCTCGCATCTTCATCCCTACGATGCTCGGCCTCCTGACGTTCTCCCGCTTGGTTTCCGCTCGGGCCCAGGGTGTCGGTTCAAAGGTCTTGCCTTCCATCTGGGCCGCTGGTGCCGCTCCTCCATCGCTCACACCTTCCTCCTCTTCATCTGCCAACGCTTCCTCCTCCTCCTCCTCCTCCTCTTCCACTTGTGTTGGAGGAGGAAGATTGGGAGGGCTCACGACCTCTCTGGCTTCTCTTTCAATACGCTTCTGAGCCTCTAAAATTTGCTGCAGGCTGACACGTTTAACCTTCTGCTTGGCCAGAACCTCACTTTCGTCTTCCAGGTAGTCTGATGGGCAAACAAGAAACAGGTGTATGACAATTTGGGTTTGTACGGGTTTATACATTGAAACCTCTGGAGGTCAAATTTGCAAATGCTTGAATCGATGCAACTTAAATCTGGTTTGTTCAAAGGCGCTTTACATTAGCGATAGACCAATCATCAGCCAGGCTGATATTTGGCTTTTTGACACATATTGGCATTGGCCTTTTTTTTTTTTTTTTTTTTTTTTTTTTAAATATAATTTTATTTATTTATTTTTCCAAATCTGACAGCCGACAAGAATCAATTTAAAAACTGTGTAAACTTCAGGGAACCATTCATTCAATTCAATTTTCACGTAACTTTATAAGCGATGCTGCTGACCCTGGGAACTCCCTGCACTTTATGCTTTTGTTTCAACTTAAAGCAAAGGTAAGTGAAAGATTAACATTTCGTTTACCTTGAAATTTTGGAACACTATTTGCTGTAGAAAACTTTAGGGAGCTATGTATCTAAGTTTTCATTGATGTAACTTTATAAGTCATGCACTTGAGCTCGGGAGCTTCCTACACATCTTGTTAGAATTTTTAAACAAAGATGTATATTGTCTAACAACAAAAACCTTTAACATGTTGTAAATATGAAAAGCTGTTTCATAGACATATGCTTAAAGGCATTTAAAGTAAGTGTTACATTTGTATTCTTCAAAATTTTAACATCAGTATTTTCCCTTTTATTACAAATGAATATTGGCTCCAAATATCAGTTATCAGCCTCCTTGACTACTAATAATCGGTAACAGCCCTGAAAAAAAAATATCGGTCTGGTTCTACTTCACACAGCTCTAAACTTTTGTGTAGTGTCTCTCTATAGGTGCCTCGGGAGGGCATGTCCCCTGGGGGTGGTCACAGTTAAGTTGCGTTGTTGCCTGGCGTGGCTGGTAAACGACTGTCCTTCGTACCAACCGGTCGTTCATCTGCCTGGTGGCAGAACAGCTCGTTTAGCGGCCACTCTTCAACTCGAGATATGAACAGCCTTCTGGGAGACGCGACTTGTTCGTAAGTAGGGTACACTTGTTTATTCATCAACCGCACTTGAAAAAGATCGTCTATCGTGTTAAGACAAGACAAGGAAGACAGCGGAGCTGATACTGCACCTGTGAGGATCCGCTCGGCAGAGTAGTAGTTCTGAAGGAAGGGCAGAACCTGCTCGTTGTTCCACCTGTGGTCCCCGTTGCCCTTCACTGTGTGACAAGCTGTACACAGGTCAGGTGGTGGCCATTGGATCTTTGGGAAGTTGGGGTCCTCGCTCAAAGCACCTGGAAGGAAAAAGCATATTTCATAAAAGAAAACCGGATTTGTGTCCTTAATAATTGTGCCAAAGTTCTTATTATGAAGACACCATCCAACAATCACAAGGTCACACAAAGTTCCTGCACGCTGTTGTGTTGGCATCTTTGATTTGAGGACACGAGTCCTTTGAGGACTGGATGCAATCTGTGTTGAAGCCATTTCATCTTGTCACAGCCTCCATAAATCTTTGTGCCAATATATGCATATGTGCACGTAGGTCTTTTAAGAGTGTGTATGTAAATCACATGTCTGTGTTTGTGTGCATGTAATCTATGGATTGATATTGTGGTGTGTGTGTGTGTCTAATAATGATCAATGGGCTTCAGGGATGTCCCAGTGGGAGTGGTGGTGAGATAATAGATGTGACTGAAGTGGACAGCTTCCCCACTCCTGTGTGCACACGCACGCACGCACGCACACACGCGCGCGCGCACACACACACACACACGAGCCTCGTTGTGAGGCAGCAGACCACCTGTCTGGTCCCTTCGCAGCTCTTTGAAAGCGAAGTCCAATCTTCAAATTGAACATGAGAGGAACAGAAAGCCTTGGACTGGACATATGCAACTAATGAATTAAAAAGTCTTCTTTTAACATCTTTTCTTTTATCTGGCTGTTAGCCTCACCATCACACAGAAAATACAATTCATGCGTATTGTATTCAGAATAATTTGGTTGGAAACCATACGGAAAATCCAACATGAGCAGCACATCACACATAACCAAACAAAGTGGAATACATTTTATTTATTATATATTATTTTAGATAATACTCCACCTTTTCTTTTTTGTTTAGTGTAGTATAGCTAGCTGGGTGTTAACATTTTCATTTACCATTCTCCGACTAGAAATTCTCGTTCATCGATGACCACTATGTAGCCCACCGGACATGTTTTGAATTATCTCATGAATTCCAATACAAAAAGTGATATAAAACACAAGTAGGCCAATGAACCATATTTGGCAAATTACACTTGGATAACACAGACGCTATGAAAAATTATAACCATGTAGCCAATTAGTGAAGAAATGTCATGACAACTGAAAAGTTATTTCATGTTATAAAAATGACTGAAACATTTCAAAACATATTGAAGAAACACATTTAGAACTTTCTAGGGTTAGAATTTAGTTATTCTTATTATTGGTATTTCACTGATTGCCTTTGAGGACAAAGTGCATTTACTTTTAAGTTGGTTATTTGCAATTTTATCAACCCTTTGACATAGAAATAAGGATACATTTGACAAAATCCACCCATCCATTTTCTGTACTGCTCCTCCTCACTAGGGTTGAGGGCGTGCTGGAGCCTATCCCTGCTATCTTCGCCCGAGAGGCGGGGTACACCATGAACTGGTCGCCAGCCAATTGCAGACACAATTTAAGTAGTAATTACTATTATGGCTCCAAATTGAAAACCATGCATACACAAACAAAATGTTCCAATGTTCCTTCTTCCAATAAACATTTTTAGTATGGCTGTGCAATATGGCATTAAAATAAAATATCAGATTTTTTTTTCTCTGACTAAAAGAACATTTTAGATTTTAATCTTTTTCCCCCCTTTGCTAACAGTGTCTCAAAGGTGTTCTCTGTCAATTGACTGTCTGTTGTCGTACTAGAGCAGCTCTAACTACCGGAGACAAATTCCTTTGGACATACTTGGCAAATAAAGATGATTCTGATTCTGATTCTGATGTTCAGCGCGATTGACTTTGTTATTGCCTTTCAGTAAAAGCAAAACAAGGTCAAACTGATTCGGCTCATGTCTGTTCCTTTGCAGAAATTAAACTTGTGAGTTGCTTTTTTGAAAACTAGTTGGTAAAGGTGTCAAAAAAGTCATCAAATATAGAAAAAAAAGAGGCCAAACGCAACTTTTGACTGGCATTTTTGACTGGCTGCGATGTCGCAATGTCTTTCCCGGTGATTAAAATGTAAAATTCCAGGCCCACGGTTTGCCATGAAACCGTTCCAAAAACAAGTTGCTGAACCCCACAAACTGCACGACAGTTGAGTTGGTTTCAACTGCGTCGCTGGGCGTTGGCAACACCCATCCATCCATCCATCCATTTTCTACCGCTTATCCGAGGTGGGGTCGCGGGGGCAGTAGCTTTAGCAGGGACGCCCAGACTTCCATCTCCCCAGCCACTTCATCCAGCTCTTCCGAGGGGATCCCGAGGCGTTCCCAGGCCAGCCAGGAGACAGTCTTTCCAGCGTGTCCTGGGTCGTCCCCGGGAGGCATCCTAATCAGATGCCCGAGCCACCTCATATGGATCCTCTCAATGCGGAGCAGCAGCAGCTCTAGTCTGAGCCCCTCCCGGATGACCGAGCTTCTCACCCTATCTCTGAGGGATAGTAGTTGGCAACACTCACTGTGCTTTTGTAAACTAGCTCCTCTCTCCTCCTAGTGATGTTGTCAGTGTAAGCAGTGCATGACAGCAGGGACATACTTTGAACTTCGGAGAGATGAAAGAAGAGAGAGAGAGAGAGAGAGAGAGAGAAGGGGAGAGGAAAAAAAATAAATAAATAAAATAATCGGCCTGACAAGTAAAACTTGAATTGACCGATAAAATAATGCCCCACAGCCCTAACTCTAAGTAACAAAATCTACTCAAGAAGACAAACACTCAGACCAAATATCCTGTAAATAAGTATATGCACAAACTTGGATACACATGCACAAACACCTGCAAGGGCGCACACGCACACCTACAGTCACACACACGCACACTCACACACACAAACACGGCAGAATCTAGTAATAAATTGCTTGTTGACACCTACAAGCTATTGTGTGTGTGTGTGTGTGTGTGTGTGTGTAGCTCTGTCACTTTACGGCACCATCAATTTACTCCCGCCACCCCTGTCCCACACTCCCTTACTTCTGCTGCTCAGGGTGAATCTCAATCATATGCATGTGTGTATGGACTCTGCATACGGTGCTTTACATAAAGGATACATTCATTTTACTCCATCCGAGACGGGCTGCAGCCTGTGAGCCCGTAAGAGGTTGGTGGGGGGGCTTTTATACATTTCAGCAGGTGGATGGGAGGGCACGCACACAGGCACGCTCCTCTCATTCTAATCAGATTGCCAGTTTTGTGGCCAGGGTGACTTTAGCCATAGCAGCCATACTGAGATTGCCACCATGGCCCGTCGCTAGGATGTCATCACCGCTAGCGCATGCATATTCATCAGGTATAAATAAGTATTATTCAGCACGTCAAACCAGCCTCCATAGCACTAACTCTTTTAAGTGAGGTTCAGCTACGACGAACGGCAAAATCCGTCCGTCATGGTGAATACAGTTGACGTCAAAGTTTTAAGAGTCGGGGAGAGAGAGAATTTAAAGGCACAGCATGCAAATGAAACTACAGTATGTGTGTGTGGCTTTTGGCTACACCTCATGAAACCAGTCAATATCTTTACATCCCCTTCTATTATGTTTTAATAAATAGATTTTAAAATACATTGCTACTTTTCTTGATTAAAACATTTTTGAAAATGTGGTGTTTTGGGGGGGGGGAACTGGAACGGATTATTTGCATTGCCATTCATTTTAATGGGGAAATATGTTTTGAGATACAAGCGTTTTAAGATGAGAGCAAAGCTCACTGAACGAATTATGGTAAACCCGTATCTCAAGACACCACTGTACTATTTCTAATAGTGGGTCAGCTAAGGTTGGAAGCATGCCGAGCCGATATCATATGGGTGACATAAACCACTGTTGGGTGCAAATTGGTTGAGCAGATTCGTCATTGCTGTGTCATTGTATTGTTTGACAATACAAGAAATGACAGAAATGACCACATACCAACACATGTACTCAACAGTCTCCACTTTATGGGCGCGTGCCCTCAATCTCCTCTAAAATAGCATTTGTCTCCTTATCGTGGCCAACAGTCAAAATACAGGAGACCCTCATCTCCTCCACTTTTGTTGTTTGTCAGCATGAAAACCAAACAGCCACAAACTGAAGAGAGTACAACTGAGCTGGCACTGGGCCAGTAAAAAGCAGCATTATATAGAACTGAAGTAGGTGATCCTGGGTGGCCATGGTAATGATAAGAAATTATACACCTGTGTATCGTCAACAGGATATACAGTGTTCCCTTGTTTATTGCGGGGGTTACGTTCCAAAAATAACCCGCGATAGGTGAAATCCGCGAAGTAGGAAACTTTATTTTTACAATTATTATACTGTGTTTTAAGGCTGTATTGTATATTGCTTATTGTATAAAGGTCAAAACCTGTTTTAAGGCCCAAACATTTGTTTAAGAAATAAAAATGTAAACATTTTCTGACAAATAATGATGACATTTTTTAGAAATAACAAATTTAATTTTAATGAACAACATATGAGGTTGGAAACCTAAGAAATTATTAATTGTGACTCGCGCGTATTTCACGCTTCCTCTGACCGTCCCTCTTCGTCCCGACGCTGCTCTGCTGTAGCGTCCTTTTCCACTGTGTTTTCCCGAGAGAAGAACATAGTTATAGGTAGTTGTTGCCGCTCTTTTTTTTTTCTTCCGGGCGAGAAGATTCTTATAAACAGACATGCCACCTTCGATAGTTAGCACCTTCCTTTGCCTTTTGGGTGCGACCGCAGGTGCCTTTGTCGGTGCAGCACGTTTCGTCGATATTGTTGGTTATGTCTGGGAGAAAACTTGCAAACAGGAGGCACTTTAGAGTCACACTGCGAGCAATCGAACACTAATTTAAATTTAGCAAGCCAAACGCATTCTGTGCTGTGCAGGAGATATGGCGCGGAGGAGATCGATTCAAATTGGTCTACAGTACCATAGCCAATCAGGACGCAGAATACAATGGGGGTTTTTACGCTGTAAAAAACAGCATGCAGAATTGCACTGTAAAAAATCCGTGAAATCAATTAGGACACAATGCGGGTTCGTAGGCTGTAAAAAACAGCATGCAAAATTGCACTGTAAAGAAATCCGCAAAGTCGTGAATCCGCGATAGTCGAACTGCAAAGCAGCGAGGGTTCACTGTATAGCTATTTAAAAACTACAAGACAACTACAGGAGAGCCTTGATACTGACATACGAGGTTACAAGGTTACGAACGGCGCTCAAGGAACTAGTTTGACAAGCAGCGTAAGTATGAGTAAGAATGAGTTCAGTCACGGAACACTATACCCCTCTGACAGTGTCAATCAAAACTGAGCATTATTATCCTTTGACGGCAGAATTTTTGATAGACCTCTTGTACTGGATCTCATTAGACTGTGAAGGTGTCATGGCTGGTGAGTGTCTCTAAAGGTAAGGAAAAGAAAATGGTGTGTGTGTGTATTTATACACATATATATACAGCAGCTGAAATAACTATTTAACACGTCACCCTTTCTCCCCCACTAAATATATTTCCAAAGGTGCTATTGACATTAAATTTTCACCAGAACAACTCAAGTGATACATACATACATACAAAGAAAGTAGAACAAAGAAGATCAGAAATTAAGTTGTGCGTAATAATTTGAAATGACACAGGGAAAAAGTATTTAACACATGACGAAAGGGAGGTGCAAAAAGGCATGGAAAGCCAAGACAATACCTAAAATCTATCAATAATCAAACAGAAATCCAGGCCCTTGTCAGTGCAAATGAATATCAGGCTGGTTCAGTCCTAATTGATGGCCTACGAAAAGGTCTCATTGCCAATGTGTGAATCAAGACACATCTCATGATGGGTAAGAGCAAAGGGCTGTCACAAGACCATCGCAAAGTAATTGTTGCAAAACATAACAATGGCATTGGTTACAAGCACATATCCAAGCCTCTGAACGTTTCAGTGAGCACAGTTGGGGCCATAATACGTAAGTGGAAAGCCAATCATACCACCATAAATTTGCCTCGATCAGGTGTTCCTTGCAATATTTCTGAAAGAGGAGTGCAAAGAATAATCCATAGAGTTGTCCAAGAGCCAAGGACCGCCTGTGGAGAGCTTCAAAAAGACCTGGAATTAGCAGGTACTGTTTCCACAAGGATAACAGTGACTCTTGCACTCCGCTACCATGACCTGTATGCATGCTCGTCACGCAAGAGCCCTTTGCTGGAATTTTTTTTTAAAAAAGCAAGTCAAAGCTCGTTTAAAGTTTGCTGAACAACATTTGGACAAACCAGTTACATACTGGGAGAATATAGTCTGGTCTAATGAAAGAACTCTTTGGATGGCATAAGGCACACCACGTTTGGAGGAGAAATGGCACTGCACATCACACTAAAAAAACATACCAACAGTGAAGTTCGGAGGAAGGAACATGATGGTGTGGGGCTGCTTTTCAGAAAATAGTACTGGTAAACTTCACATTATTGAAGGAAGGATGAATGGGCAAATGTACTTAGACATTCCATCCATCCAGCCATCCATTTTCTGAGCCGCTTCTCACTAGGGTCGTGGGCGTGCTGGAGCCTATCCCACCTATCATCGGGCAGGAGGCGGGGTACACCCTGAACTGGTTGCCAGCCAATCGCAGGGCACACATAAACAAACAACCATTCGCACTCAGATTCACACCTAAGGGCAATTTAGAGACTTCAATTAACCTACCCTGCATGTTTTCGGGATGTGGGAGGAAACCGGAGTGGACGGAGAAAATGCAAACTCCACACAGGCGGGGCCGGGGATTGAACCCAGACACTCTAACCAGTCGTTCACCGTGCCGCTGTACTTCGACATTCTTGACAAAAATCTGCTGCCATCTACTAGGATGATGAAATGAAAATGGTGACGTGTTAAATACTTATTTCAGCCGCTGTGTGTGTGTACATAAAATGTCAGCACCCCAACAGCAGTGCAGTGTAGAAATGCGTCTCCCTCTCAGCCTGTTGACAAGCAGCAACAGGACTGAGCTGCCGCCACTCGTGAAGCCCGCACGAGGCAGCATCAGAGGGCCCTTGGGCCTCTTTGTTGCCAGCTAAATTGTTCAGCTTTACAAATAGCTCCTCTTTCATGCATGGGCGGGCTCCTGAAAGCCTGAGCATGGCGGCCAGCTGAACAGCTCCACTTTGGGTATAAAAAAAGAGAAAAAGCAGAGCAGGGATTGTGTGGGTGAGAGCAGAACGGAGTGTGCGCTGCCCCTTTCCTTTTGAGTCACCACAGTGATCCCCAGAGGAAACAAGTTACCCTCTACTACGGCAACACCCCTCTAGCACACGACACAACCTTTGTGTGTGTGCGGGGCAGACTGGAGGATGGGAGGATTGTGCGGCTTGGTGCTTGTGTCATGGTGTTTGCCACCTGCTGTCGCACAATACCTTGGGAATTGTGTGTGTGTGTGTGCGTGCGTGCGTGTGTCTAGGAAGAGAGGCCTGGTTCCTGGGGGAGCCATCCTGCTTGGGGTGCTGCGCTATCACATGTCAAGCAGAGGTTATGAGTCCCAGGGGACGAGGGTCTACTGGCAACAGGGAGATGGACAAGACACATGAGAAGAGGGAAGACGGATTGAGGCAGTGTGCAGTGGTCTGGGGGGTCTGAATAGTGTTCGAGTGTCTGGGGAGTAGACACACGCAGAGGCGGGTGTCCCGCTGGTCCCTGCTGTTTAGGACACAAGCTGTCCCAGTGATAGAAGAGGGGGGCGGTCTGCACAAACAAAAGCTAGTGATTTAACAAAGTGGGCTGTTAATGACAGCGCTGAGCCTAATAAAATCACTGAAACAAAGACGAGGGAAGATAGTTTTGCTCTTTTAAGAGTAATATACTTTAGTCATACAGTCAATCAAGAGTGGAAAGTGTGTTTTTTTTTTTGTTTTGTTTACATTTCAGTGTTCTAGACTAATCCCATGTCCGCACAAACACATATTTTACCCATGCCACACAAAAACCACCTGGTCTTCAATTGAATGCAAAAGCAACAGGTGACACTAAAAGGCATTTTAGCCAATGAGAAGCCTGCAGGAAGTCACTGCTGGGAAAAAAAACAAAACAAAAAAAAACACTAACAACGAATTGAGGAAAAGGTAATCCACATACAAGCACCGATTAAGACGATTTAATGGTTATGGGTTAACAAAAACAAATGCCTCAACACACCGTATGACATCATACAAACAAGTGATATTTAAAAAGGGTTTCCCAGAAAAATCTCTCAAGTGAGCAAAACATAATTTGACAAACGGCCAAAAAATCAAATTAGGAAAAATAAATAAAAATACCAATATCTCTGTGGCTATGAAAAATATAATGGCTATAAAAATTATGAACTACTGTATTTTCATGACCATAAGGCGAACTTAAAAGTCTTAAATTTTCCCAAAAATGGACGGGGCACCTTATAATGCGGCGCGCCTTATGTGTGCACCGAGTTCCAAAATCTATAAATGTTGTTGTGTGACGAGCGCTCCGCTTGCTGCTTATACAGAGGAAAAGCGGATGTGGCTGAGGACAGCATGCGGACGTAAAGGGAGAAGGGTGCGCATGACAGAGGATGCTAAAGGCACACCCACAGTAGGTATATAGCGCCGGGGTGTGCATTGTGCAAAACAACATCGGTTTGGCTAAGGACCCCCGAAAATTGCACCTACAAAGAGACACGCTTACGAAGCAAAGTTTAAACTGCAAGCTATCAGTTACGTGGAGGAACTTGGGAATCGAGCAGCCGCGAGAGAATTCAAGATCAACGAATCCATGGTTCGCAAGTGGAGGAAGCAGGAAAACGAGCTTCGCCAAGTCAAGAAGACGAAGCTGTGTTTCCGCAGAAACAAGGCGAGGTGGCCCGAGTTGGAAAACCAACTCGAGCAATGGATTAATGAGCAAAGAACAGCTGTCTCTACAGTCACCATTCGACTGAGGGCAATAACGCTTGCAGAAGAAATGAAAATCGAACATTTTCAAGGAGGTTCGTCTTGGTGCTTTCATTTTATGAAACGGCGCCATCTATTCATCCGGGCAAGGACTACCGTGGCACAGCAACTTGTGGCGGATTACAAGGAAAAGATGGCCATCTTCCGCTCCTACTGCAGTAAAAAGATTGCCGACAAATACATCCAGCCCAACCACATCACCAACATGGACGAGGTGACGCTCACTTTCGACATCCCAGTGAAACACACTGTAGAGAAGAAGGGGACCACCACGGTAGCGATACGCACAACGGGGCACGAAAAGTCGGCTTTTACTGTTTTGCTTGGTTGCCATGGTAATGGACAGAAACTATGGTGATTTTTAAGAGGAAGACGCTGCCTAAAGAAACGCTTTCCAGCCGAAGTCACCGTTAAGGCGAATCAAAAGGGCTGGATGTACGAGGAGAAAATGAGAGAGTGGCTGAGTGAGGTGTACGTAAAGAGACCGGATGTTTTTTTTCCACGCTTCACCGTCCCTGTTGATCTGTGACTCCATGCGCGGCCATCTCACAGCCGTTGTGAAAACCCAAGTGCAACTAAGACTGGGAGGCAACGCCGGTCGAGTTACGCCACCATATGTGAATGGATTGTGGATGCTTGGGCTGCTTTGACTGTTGTCCGAGCTTTCACGAAAGCCGGCATCATTGCTGAACAGCCCCCCGGCAACGAGACTGACTCTGACGAGTACGAGACGGAACCCGCCGGGTTTGTTGGAGAACTTGCCCAGCTGTTCATTTCGGATAGAGAAGATGAGTACTTTGATGGATTTGTGGATGAGGATTGATCAAAAAATAACTTGAGTACATTGTTAAATACTTCAATAAAGTACAACTGAACTCAGTTTTGCTCCTGCTGCCTTTTTAAAAACATTGTTTTAGCGTGCATGCATGCTACCGTATATTTTAAGCTAGCATATGTTTTACCATGCCTGCGCCCAATAATACGGTGCGCCTTATGTATGTGTTAAATAGAGAAATAGACCCCATAACCTGAGACTGCGCCTTTTAATACGGTGCGCCCTATGGTCGTGAAAATACGGTGCATGATTCTGATCCTTCAAAATCCCTAAGATGGTGACAACTCAGGTTCCTCAAAATTGTGAGAAAGCGGAAGAGTTTATGGGTGCAAGAGAGAAGAGGAGGACAGACAAATGGCAAACGGGAAATGGGCAAGCGATAGTGACGATGTATGAGGAGGACGGGACAGTAGAACTGGAGGTTAGCCGAGAGAAAATGGGTGATAGAGACTGATGATACTCGAAGTGGTGGGGGGCCGGGCGGTTTACAAAACGTAGGTGACAGCTGGTGTCTGATCTGAGGATCCGTCCCTCCACCACCCAGCACCGTCTCTCGTCGTATTAACACGACCCACTGACTGTGTGAGGAGGCTGGAGCCTAAATCTTCTCCAGAAACTCTGATGTAACGGTGAAGGTCAGTGGAGGGAGAGCATATGTTAAGTGGACAACGATACAATATTTAAAATGATTGAACAATAACGTTTGTTTTTCATCTGGTTATTTTACAGACAATATTACAGACAAAGTCTAATTTTAACCAATAATTAGTCAGTGCTCGACAGCAACACTTCTCTGAAATCATCAGTAAGAACCTCAACAATACTCGCACTCTGTTTGCTATGGTTGACAAGCACCCCCCCAATCAGATAGCTCCAGAACTCCTAACAGCAGATAAATGCAATGAATTTGCTTGTTATTTTAGTGAAAAAATACAATCCATCAGGTTAAATATCAGCACAAATCAGCAAAATGATACTACATCTGAAGCCACCCAGGAAAAACTCTATTACCATGTCAGAATTTGATACAGTTGACCAAAAAACTGTAGAGAAAATGGTTCAGTAGCTGAAACCGTCAACGAGTTGTCTTGACTCAATACTATCTGATCTTTTCAAAAATTATTGCGAAGTCTGTGCTAGCTAATTTGCAGCAAAAAATCAATTGCTCACTTCAGTCAGGCGAGTTTTCTAAAACTCTTAAAGTAGCTGCCATTAAGCCTCTTCTAAAAAATATGTATTTAAATTTTTCCTCTTTGCTTAAAATGTTTATAAGCAGTTTTTTTCTTTGTTTTTAAATGCTTTTAATCATGTAAAGCACATTGAAGTACCTTGTGCATGAAATGCCCTATATAAACAAATTTGCTTTGCTTTATTTAAAAGCAATTTATATTAATAGAGAGTAAAGCATTCATTAGAAAAATATGTTCTCGCTTTTTTTTCCCCAGCACATTTTGAATGTAGCATATAACAATATCATGGGCCTAGGAGTCATATCTGTATAGAATTTGAAGATGGATTCTCATTTTATGGATATAAATATCTTTCATTAACTAACTCAAAAGACATGTAATCCAAGATGCAATTGTTTTCTTTCAATGTCTGTATAATGATCATATGATCACATAATGGCTCTGTGATGACTATATGGTTAACAAATTCAACACGTACATGTGCTGCTCTATAACCACTAGCTCTTACCTGCTATTCTGTTGTTGACACGATTGTGCCGGGACCAAAGCCAGAGGATGGCGTCAGTAAAGGTGTTCACCTGCATCATGCTCTCCTCGGCCATGTTCACAAAGTGCTCGGCGCACGGCCTGCAGCCAAAGAAGTTGCGGATGTAGCCCGTCATTGCGCTTAGCACCTCCATGGGATCTGGATGGGATACAGTAATCAGTATAGCACAAAAACGAATTTTTTTTTGGAGTATGCAATTAAACATTTGAAATACACAAAAACCTGTAAAGCGTTGTGAGATGGTTTTGTAAGTATTGTGTGAATTATACCGTATACCTTAATACCGTATGTTTTAAGCTAGCGTATGTTTTACCATGCCTGCGCCTAATAATACGGTGCGCCTTATGCATGTGTTAAATACAGAAATAGACCCCGTAACTGAGACTGCGCCTTTTAATACGGTGCGCCCAATGGTCGTGAAAAAACGGTAATGCTACTGCGCATACAAAAAAGTTTTTCCTTATCACCACACCAATTCAACCATCCATTCATTTCCTATAGCACTTGTTCTTATTAGTTGTCTCTTGCCAGGTCGGCATGGCAAAATCTGTTCTCAACCAGGATAAAAGTAAAAGTTAAAAATAAATAAATAAAAACTTATGAAGTACACTAATTGTTAGTGTAGCCTAACCCAGCCGACTTTGGGCCAAAAGCAGGATACAACCTGGCTCCGGCTGATCGCCAGCCAATCCAATTTGACCTATTTAAACTCAAAAGAACAAAATGGACACAGTGTTGATGAGAGATATTAGACTTCTTCGCACAAACACCATTTCCTAGATACAGTATTTGACTTTTGTTACTTACAGCCAGTAGTAGCTGTACATGCATGGTAGGGCTGGGCGATATGGCTAAAAATTCATTTCACGGTATAAATAATTAACAGTAACACTAAATATCGTGACATTAACACGTGTAAAAATGATAATGGAAGAAATTCTGAATGGGTTATATCAGGCGTGTCAAACTCATTTTTGTCACGGGCCACAATGTAGTTACGGTTTCCCTCAGAGGGCTATGATGACTGTGAAACCATAAATAAGTTTGATCGCCGCATTATAGCATCAGCTATCACCCATAGGTGTGAATGTGAGCGCGAATGGTTGTTTGTTTATGTGTGCCCTGCGATTGGCTGGCAACCAGTTCAGGGTGAACCCTGCCTCCTCCCCGAAAATAGCTGGGATAGGCTCCAGCACTCCCGCGACCCTTGTGAGGATAAGCGGCTCACAAGGATAGACACTCACAACAAATTGATGACAAATTAGTTTTGAAATCAGAAGTCAAGAATAATATTTTGGTCAACTATTAGTTATTGTAAAAAGGGGTTCGGTAGCAAAACAAATATTGCAATATCTCAAAGTTATTGTTAATTACATATGGCAGTTTTTAATTTTGGTACAGATTGTAGCCAGAATCATCCAAATTCATAAACATGATTTGCTTTCACGGGCCACATAAAATGATGTGGCAGGCTGGATATGGCCCCTGGACCTTAAGTTTGACACCTGTGGGTTATATAGTACCTTAGCAACGCTAAATTGATAAGATATAATGTAAATCTGAGGATAAAAAAAAGAATTAAGATTTATTGAACAGATCTCAAAACTCAAAATTAAAACTCAACCTTTCTATGTTGCAAAATAGTGTAAATGAACACAACATTGCTAATGTTATAAATATTTAATATACTAATATACTTTTGACCTTAGGAGGTTCCTCATGCTGATTGACATGGGGTAACACAGTGATTCATTTCCAGTTTTCGGACATGTGCACTGTGCTTACTATGTAGCTGATGTACAGTATTTTTATTTACTCTCTTGACCAGTGTTTCTCAAACTTTTGACACAAAGTATCATCTAAAAAAAAAATACTTAGCTCTCTAAGTACCATCATTGTGACCAACATTGAAGTATAGTACAGTCGCATTGTTAAAATACAGTCTTCATCAACGTGCCATGTTTATTGCTGATACATATTTAATGCACTGTAACATGATACACACTTTTGACGTCAACACTGCGCTTAAATAATAATAATTTAAAAAAACTTAAATAATGATCCAATTAAAATGTACTGCACCTAAGTTACATAAAAAGGACCTAAATGTATGAAAAAAAAGTGAGTTTAGTGGTGCGGCCCCACTGACATCAAATTAAGCTTTATGTGGTCCCTGAACAACAACCCCTGACACCCCTGACTTAGAGGAACGACTTCGCATTGTAGAAGGACAGTGTTTAGCCACACTAGCTAGCTAAGCACAGCTTGTAGCTGGTGCGGAACAACTTAATTTAGTGCCGAGCATTAGTAGTTCCCGAGCCGCTGGGAACACAGGGAGGATGAGAGACTGTCCGCGTGGATGCACGTACAGTACGGCTGGCAGGTCCTCCAGCTTCGTGAGGTGGAGGACCTGCTGTGATGACGTCACCAACAAGTGTTCTCGCAATTTGTCGATATAGTCCGAATCAATACCGTAGGCCAAATTTACATTGTCTACTGCATATAAAGTACTGTCTCTACCATGCACCCCTAATTCATGGTATCGGGCAAGTTTTAACAATGCATAAGAGCAATATCTTGGAGGCACACTGTATCTGGAAAGTGGTGTGACGTTCACACTGTGTATTTCAATTTCTAGCACATAAATGGCAAACTTGTGCCGCAGCTTTCTGGATTCCCACACTTATATGGGCCAGGAGTCACTGAGAGCTGGGTTAACCCCATATTGAAATGAATAATCTATATCCAATCTGTAGATTAAAAGAAGTTAAGTCTGTGTGAATGGTGGCCAGGTTGTTGTCTCAGGAGCTCGACAGTCCACAAACATATTTTTCCGGCAGCAGTTTGCTTTTGTTCTTGGCTTAGCGGACCCGCCGGGTAATAAACCGCACGGCTGCTCGGAGTGTGTGTCAGGACAATAGGAAGACTTTGTGCTGAGTTCACACCTGTAGTACTGCATTCAGTGTGTGAGTTCATGCGTGAGGTTTATGTCGTGATCAGGAGTAGTACTCCATGTGTCCGTATCTGTCCTGTGAGATGTTGACCTGTGGGGTACCAGATGGATGCCCCTTTTCGGCTGGTCCATCTGCAGGTCACGTGATGGTCCATAAACCCCCGGATTAACCCCTGTGTGTGTATGTGTTGAAGAGAGAGATTAACATCCCTGCTAGAAGTGGATCCTCCAGTCATCTGCCTTGTTTTATTAACCACTCACATTCCACTAATCTAACATAATCTCTTTTCACACAGTCACAATTAGGTTCAGTGCAGCTGTGACCAAAAGTTGGGGAATGTATAATAGTCTAGTTGATACCGAAGTTGAGTTATAGGTTTGGATGTATTTGTGTGTGTCTGTTGGGTAAATTTGGGTGTGCTTGGATGTGAAGTGAAAAGAGGCTAATTTGTGGACAAAGTCCCCCAGCACACAGAGATAATCTACGCCCTCCTCCTCCTCCTTGTGAACTCTAAATGGCCCTCAGTAACACGAAGTATGCATGAGTTGCGTGCACCTGAGCCGCCAGACTTCTTGGCCTGGACTGTAAGAAGGTGGAAGAGAGTCCACACGCCACAAGGATAACGTCTGAGGTGGGGTTGTGACCCCTGGCAACCCACCCACCTCACCCCCTCGGGCAAGGCAGCATCTGGAGCCTGAGAGGGAGGAAAACATACAACTGAGATTTTCCATTTTAAAAAGGACCACAGTTTTGCTGCCCTCTTCCCACATCTACAAACCTGTTCAACTTAATGAAGGCTGCTGCGTTAGTTTTCGTGATCAATGAGAAGTCAATCTCAGGTTAATGGCTTGGCCCTGCGCTAATGAACACAGGCAGCCCAGATATCTAACCACGAGCCACTGCTGATTTCGACAACATATTTCTTCTGACACAAAGTCGTTTCTCTCGCCGCCCTCTATTGCCATCACTGATGTGATTGACAGGGTTACTCACATATCAATAGTAAAGATTTTGGGCATGCGCGAAGTCCATTTCCTCGGAAGTGAAGTCAATTCATACCTTCTCATCGATTCATTGATCCATTGATCGGGCCAGCTAAAAGCTAATGATCTGAGTAAGTGACTCTTTCAATTTGCGAGGGGGCTGCCCACTGGACGCATGCAGGCTTCATTCCAAACAATATGGCCTTTGTACATATTGAAAAGTCTAATCATCAGGCACATCATTAGGAACACCAACATAATGACATTCACTAAAAAGTTTGAACAAAGGCTTACTTTTGACTGACCTTGGCAAAGAGGAATTCATTCCTTATGCCAAGCGCAAACGGCATGAGGTGAGAGGTTACGTTTTGATTGACGTTGCCAGTTCGTTCCTCTGTTATCCGAACTATTTTCGAGTGGTGGCACATGAGCAATGAAGAACCCATTCCATTTTGGTGCAGATCCAGAAAAAGGTGTGCATTTAGGAAATAATTTACACTATTAACCATTAAAGTAATTTTACACTGGAGTCAAGCTGGTCAGATCCAGCAAATAGAGCCGTCATGAAAAAAGCTCAGTGTGTGATACAGTTAGTATCTATTTAAATGCGCATTACTGCAATCTAAGGGAGTGGAGTGGAATACTGTATTATCTGTTCCCCACCACTGCCAACTACAACCATAATAATACACATTGTTACATCAGTGCCTCTCTGACAAGGTACTGTTATGGTAAGGCCTGAATTTTCTAAACTCTCAAATAGGATCTCATTAGATTATTGTGTAGGTGTACCAAATGTTGGATTTCTCTGGATCACATTTCCCCCATTGATTCACCTTAAATATGTTTCTGTTTACTGTTTTGTCAAAACTCACCTGTGCAGAATTTTCTAGGATCTCACTGAACGCTTGATATGAAACTTGGTCACCAGTCTGGTCTTGTAGCCATGAACTAAGGGACTTCAACAGATTCATCAGCATGGGACGGCCTGGGAAGTACTGTCGAAAAAACAGAGAATACTGTATGTGTTCAACTAAGTCCAACATGACGGAGTGTAGGCAGAGTTCTAACAGAATTTCCAGGCTATGGATTTGGAAAATCCAATTCATCCGAATAAATGGAAGAGGTATTGCAAAAATCATGACATATTAAGGTTTATTTACTCAAAGATGGGCAGGTCAGGAAGGTCACACTGACAAGACACTGAGCCACCTCCAACATCGGTGTGTCAGCTACAAGATTTATACACCAAAGCGCATTGGAAAAAAAGTATAACATAGAAACACTACTTTTGTAAATCTACAAAATTCCTCCTGAACTGACAGAAAATGTCATGAGTGTTCAAATTATACCCCACAAAGTAGCTAATCAGCACATCTGCCTCACAGTTCTGAGAACCTGGGTTCAAATCCGGCCCCGCCTGTGTGGAAATTGCATGTTCTCCCAGTGCCTGCATGGGTTTTCTCTGGGTATTCCAGTTTCCTCCCACATCCCAAAAATATGCATGGTAGGTTAATTGATGACTCCAAATTGTCCGCAGGTGTGAGTGCGAGTGGTTGTTTGTTTATATGTGCCTTGCGATTGGCTGGCGACCAGTTCAGGGTGTACCCCGCTCCTCGCCCAGTGTCCGCTGGGATAGGCTCCCGCACATTCGCGACCCTAGTGAGGATACATGGTATGGAAAATGAATGAATGAAAGTAGCTAATCATTACTAAGGTTTTGAGAAAATGAATAAGAAATGTATTCTTCTTATTAAAATCTGCAAAATCCATAAACCATGCAAAGCTTTTCTTTTAGGATTGAATTGCATCCATTAAACCTTTAAAAAGGCACACAGTTGAAGGCTTGAAAATGTAATTATCTTATGTGGTAAGTCTTGTTTCCCAATTCTAGTTACAAATTTTAGTCACTATTAATGATGCGATATTAGTATAATAAACACTATATTCCTTAAAGTCAACAAGGTTCTAGTGTCTTATAAGTGAGTCATATGGTGTGACTGTCCATCTGAATTAAGGTCAAAGTTACCAAAGAGGGTTCTCAAGGCCTACAGGACCGTCTAAGGCATAAACAGAAATAAATCTGTAAGAAACAGAACACTGCCCTATCATATGCCATGTTAGCTTGAATAAGCCAATCCCTCATGTGTCCTGGGCAAAAATGATGCACACAAATTGGACTCAATCAGCAGTATAATAGCTTGATTAATAGTTGCCAAAAAATCCCTGACAATGTTGTTCCCAACATTTATGAGCTGCACTTGAGTTATGGTGTGAGTGTTTTTCCATCTCAGCAACTTCCAAAAGAGTTCCACCTTTAAGCTGCTTCTTTCATTCAGATCCATTTCATAAGCCGCTAACAACCAACCAACAACCATGGTACCAGGGATGAAGGGGCTTTCACCTAAGGTGTGTTTACATCTTTTCAAACAGTCGCTACCATGGCAACACCCCATGACGGAAACACGATACAGTAGCTAGCAAATGTGGGAACATGGCGAGGAGGAGGAAATCCAGCTGATGGATGTCTGAGAGCGGTGATGACACATTAAATGCACACACACACCAGCTCATCTTCACAATTAAGACGCTGACAAAAACCTCACTTTAGATTTAATAAGTGTGTGCTAAATGTGCTTCCTCTTCTCACACTCAACCTTGGAATAGTTTACGTCTGCTCACAAATAAACACGTTACAAGCTTTTCAAATAGAATACTACCATGGTAACCCCTGCTTTAATTGCTCTAAATCTTGGCCGGGAATTATTTAATCTAATATACTACAGGTATGTTTAAATCAATGTTACTAGCGTTGCGTGCTTGCCAACAGCAAACTGATCCAGCTATGAGTCTCAGAGGAGATTTAGAAAACGTCATCCAAACATGTACTCCTTTTTATTTGTCCCCACCATCTGTTCACCTAAGTGCACCTGCATATGGGGACAATCTCATGCGTCTATTCATCACGCTTTAACAGGATCTGAAAGTCACACCACTTAACTTAACCCTGTCAGGCTGCTTTGTGGGCTGCATTAATTATTTTTTTTTTTGACAGTTTTATATCTGTGAGAGAAATTCAGGATATTGGAATGTTTGGAAGGCTGCCGATGTTCCTAACTGCAGCAAAAATAAGAAAAGATCGTAAATTTGTTGGCCAATATATTCTAATAGACCTTGTGCCGTTGGAATAATATAAACATCACCACCACACACTAAGGACTCATGGCAGTATGTGTAAGAGACACACAAAGGAGCCTTGTGTCCGATTCTTGCTACTGGGAAAGTAACCTAATGGGTTTAGGTGTGGATCGGAGGTCTGAATAACAGCCAGTCAGAAAAGCTCATTAAACAGTCATACGAATTTAAGCAGAAGAGAAAAGGCAGGTGTTTGCCACTAATGGGCTTAGCGTAGCATCACCAAAGCAACACTATTCATGTCTTTGTGCTTCTTATGATCGTATCAGAAGATCACCGTGTTCTACTGGGTCATGGTGCTGAACCACTTAAGTCATGTGACTTATTCATCACCGAACCACTTAAGTCATGTGACTTATTCATCACTGATAGGTTACAAAAAAAAAAAGTGGCAGTGTTTCACGAAATGGTTTCTTGGACACATGAACGAATTCCGGTGAGAAAATGCAATAACCTTTAAAAATAAAAGCTGGAAGTCTACATTTTCAATCACGTTGATTGTTCAAATTCATTGTTGTGGTGTATACATAGCAGTAGAATATCCTAATAGTAATTGAAGAACATCAAGTGACGATGTTTAAATATACAAAACAGCGGTTATATCACACTTCAACTGTGAGGGAATACCAAAGCTTTTTCTTGAAAAATAAAATTTTAATTATTAATTTTATAATTCTGATTATGGTGTGGGGCATGTACCATGGAAGAACCAATTTCTACATTTTCCATAATTTCTCAGTGACTATTGTATGAATCAGGCATACCCAAGAGGTTGGTATCTACAGTATGAGGTTTTGCAGTTTGGTCTGGAGTGGGCCAGAAATGATTAAGTACTGATAAATCCTATAATGTACAACTGTTTGACTCTTAAAATGTCTCAGATCAGAAAATATTGAGCAGTGTTCCTTTTTTTCCTAAAAACGTGGAAGTAGCAGTTAAATATACCCTCCACACCCTGTCATTTTTCTCATATCTTCACACTGTTGACATTTCCTACACCTAATACTAATTTTACATATTTATTTCATTGACTGAAATCTGTGTCATTGATATATTTAAATGAGTTACTGGTAAAACTATTAAAACAGTAAATTTCCTCTATCCTAAAACATGTTCACCTTCCTCTCTGTGCATTTGACCTCAGGGATCTTTGGGAAAAACAGTTTGCCCATTTTTCACTTTACTAAATGTCTGTGACAGGATTCCAGTAAAAGTGCTTGAACTTGATATTTGGACCAGGCACAAGAAGCTTGCACCTCTTTCGATCCCCCCCCCCCCCCTCTCTTTTCATTTGTTGCCCCTGTGGGCTTCTTTCAAGAAAAACAAGTTGGCGGTGTAATCCCTAAAAACCTGCCTTTAATGCTCTCATGCATCCCAAGATCCACTTTTTTATTTATTTATTTATTTTTTTTTAAATCCTCATATACATGTAGAAAGGATTCATAAATCCGGCTTCAGTCCGACAAGACAGTAAATCTAGTAAAATATTATGAGCGTGTGCAAATAGGAAGAGTAAGCCAGTGTGAACATGCTTGGATGAAAATGCAATAAAGGTTTAACAGTGAATAACAAAGAAAAATTTCACGGAATTCTTGGACAAATGGAGATTACCATAAAACGGCGACAAATCATCTAAACATTGTTTTTACAATAGCATAGTAATATGACACAGTAATCCGTACTAACACAAAAACATCCACATCATCAGGCAGCCGAAAACACTTCCTGCTATTTTTGTTGGGGGGGAAATAAACATCCTTATTGTTTGTGTTACCTTTCTTTTTCAACACAGTGCTATGATTTGGTCCTTTTCAAAAATTTTTTAAAGCATTGTTTTCCTAAAACCATTTCCCCCCCCCTCCCCAAATCATTTTTATTCCATCACTTCATGGAATTTCTCTATAGCTTTGTGTGCAACTTGATTACTTGTTAAATAATGTGTAGGTATCCTGCAAAGGATGTTTAGGTTTTGTTACGTCATGTAGGCAAACAGCCCAAGGAAATAGCAGAAATAACAAAAACCATGGCATAATAAAAACATAATATGCAAAGTAAAATGTAAAGAAGGAAACATGAATAGTTGTTTTACATACAGTAAATGCTTTACATCCTGCTGTAAATTTTGGTGAGGATCCACTGATTTTGGTATAAAAAGGATTTTCAACATGATTTATACAGTGGGGCAAAAAGTATTTAGTCAGCCACCAATTGTGCAAGTTCTCCCACTTAAAAAGATGAGAGCGGCCTGTAATTTTCATCCCAGGTATACCTCACATATGAGAGACAAAATGAGAAAAAAATAAATAAATAAATCCAGAAAATCACATTGTCTGATTTTTAATGAATTAATTGGTAAATTCCTCAGTAAAATAAGTATTTGATCACCTGCAAACAAGCAAGATTTCTGGCTCCCACAGAACTGTAACTTCTTTAAGCGGCTCCTCTGTCCTCCACTCGTTACCTGTATTAATGTCACCTGTTTGAACTCATCAGTATAAAAGACACCTGTCCACAACCTCAAACAGTCATACTCCAAACTCCACTTTGGCCAAGACCAAAGAGCTGTCATAGGACACCAGAAACAAAATTGTAGACCTGCACCAGGCTGGGAAGGCTGAATATGCAATAGATAAGAAATCAACTGTGGGAGCAATTATTAGAAAATGGAAGACATACAAGATCACTCATAATCTCCCTTGATCTGGGGCTCCACGCAAGATCTCACCCCGTGGGGTCAAAATGATCACAAGAACGATGATCAAAAATCCCAGAACCACACGGGGGGGGACCTAGTGAATGACCCTGCAGAGAGCTGGGGCCAAAGTAACAAAGGCTACCATCAGTAACGCACCTACGCCGCCAGGGACTCAAATCCTGCAGTGCCAGACGTGTCCCCCTGCTTAAACCAGTACATGTCCAGGCTTGTCTGAAGTTTGCCAGAGAGCATTTTGGATCCAGAAGAGGATCGGGAGAACGTCATATGGTCAGATGAAAACAAAAGAGAGCATTTTGGTAAAAACTCAACTTGTGTTTGGAGGAGAAATAATGCTGATTTGCATCCAAAGAACACCATAACTACTGTGAAGCATGGGGCTGGAAACATCATGCTTTGGGGCTGTTTTTCTGCAAAGGGACCAGGACGACTGACAAGTGTAAAGGAAAGAAAGAATGGGGCCATGTATCGTGAGAGTTTGAGTGAAAACCCCCTTCCATCAGCAAGGGCATTGAAGATGAAACGTGGCTGGGTCTTTCAGCATGACAATGATCCCAAACACACCGCACGGGCAACGAAGGAGTGGCTTCGTAAGAAGTATTTCAATGTCTTGGAGTGGCCTAGCCAGTCTCCAGATCTCAACCCCATAGAAAATCTTTGGAGGGAGTTGAAAGTTTGTGTTGCCCAGCGACAGCCCCAAAACATCACTGCTCTAGAGGAGAACTGCATGGAGGAATGGGCCAAAATACCAGCAACAGTGTGTGAAAACCTTGTAAAGACTTACAGAAAATGTTTGACCTCTGTCAATGCCAACAAAGGGTATATAACAAAGTATTGAGATGAACTTTTGTTATTGACCAAATACTTATTTTATATAGGCTCCGGCACGCCCGCGACCCTAGTGAGGAGAAGCGGCTCAGAAGATGGATGGATGGATGGGATGGAAAGAAAGTTGCTTGAATCAGAATGTGATTTAGCATCGCGCCACTACCTTGTGACAATGACTGACCCCCTCCCCACATAGGAATAAGACAGTATGAGTCACTTTTAATCTAATCACGACTCATGCACTGAGCTCAGGTGTCACATATTTACATACTCTGTCATTTATCCTTGAGGACATTCCTTCACCAACAGGTATTTGTCACCTACATGTAAATTTCCTATACAAAATACATAGATTTCAATTGGCAAATTTAGTCCAAGAAGCCAGTGTTAATGTGTATGCCTCACCATTTGTTGAGCCTGATCAGAATCAACACTCAGCTTGTCTTACATTAACTGCACCTAACAGGCTAACTGGATGAATGGATTGTCTTTGTCGTGAGAGCGCTCAGTCAAACGTCAACAAGGACCCTCACAAGTGGCGACCATGACAGCCGGCTTAGCCGCACAAAGCCCTGACCGGCGGCTGGGCGACTGTTTGGGGAGGGGGTGGCAGGCTAAAAATACCACTGGGACCTGCTGCTATTGACTAAACAAACGGAAGCTAATGGGAGGCCACAGCGCGTGGCCCGCACAGTCACACACACAGCAGCCTGCTACAAGGCCTCCCTAGAGAGTGAAGATATAATCAGAGAGATTGGTGGCAGTGAGACAGCCTGGTGCGTGGCCAATAGGGACGAGGCTAGCAGGTCAGACCTCATCATCAGAACATGTTTGCCTGGCTGGCACACTTCTGGAACAGAAGAAGAGAGTGATGGAGGAAAAGGAATAGGAAAGACAAGTGGTATTCATAAAATCCCCCAAGAGAATCAAAAAAAAAAAAAAAAAAAAAAAAAAAAAAAAAAACAGGCAGAGGATGATGACTCCAAGGGGAATATTTGTGGGATGGTAGAGTAGTCACAAGTATCAATTGAATGAGAGCATTGGGAGGACAAGGAGTGGTGGGCAGGTTGCTGGGGTATCCCAGAGAGGTATTGCTTCTGATGAGGCGGTGTCAATGCAAAGCCTGAGGGAGGCGGCCACGCTTCAATCCCCCAAGGAGCCAAAATCAAGAGGGTCAACAATGCCCATGAGAGTCTTTATGCTCCCTTATCCATTCATTCACTTGAGGAACATCAGTATGCAAAATTTAAAATTTATAAAATACATACATACACAATTCAACAAATTAGAATATCGTAGAAAAGTTAATTTATTTCAGTAATTCAATTCAGAGGTGAAACTCATCATTATACAGATTCATTAAACACATAGTGAAATACTTCACAGAAGGCCAATCAAAAATCACTTTTAATGTAATATTCAATTTTTTTAGATGGTGAATGTGGGGGTTTTGTTCACTGTAAGCTATACTGATCAAAATTATGAAATAAGTCGTCTAATATTTCCCTCTGTGTAGTGAATATATATGAGTTTCACTCTTTGAATTGAACCACAATATTTTAATTTACTGAGATACATGTTGATAATGATAATGTTAAACATGATGTTTCGTATTTAGGTTGTACATTCTTATACATTTACCCACTACGTTGTACCATTAGTAGTATTAACTTGAGCTGCATTTCTGATACAGCTCCACAGTAGTATGGCTCTTGCAGGTGCTCCTAATGTTCTCCATCTCGTCTGTGACATTTTGCTGTCTCACTCTCCATCTAGTGGTGACCTGCTTTAACTACGCTATCATTCTGCATGAAGCAGATGTTCTGAACACACAAATTCCCACAGAAAAAGAGTAGGTTGAATAAAATAAAATAATAATCAAGGCATAAATGCAGCTTAAACTGCGTAGACTTTTAGAGTAGTTCAGTGAAATCAAACATGATCAACATCGTTTCACTCCAGGTGATCTTCCTGTAATTAAGTTTTACTAATATTTCTAAATTTGATTTCAACTTGTATTAAATATATAAAAGTGAAAAATAATGAGCCTGAATCAGTTTGTGTGTGGGTATGTAGTGTGCGCTCTCTCTTTCTCTCACACACACACACACACACACGCTCACCTTTGCCAAGACTGCGATGTACTTTCTGAGAGAAGTCAGCGCCTCTCCTGTGATGATAGGATGAGAGGTCAGCTCCACCCGCAACGAGTAGTGCAGCGTCGACTCCAGGTCGGCCATGTACAACCTGGACCTGTGCAAGTATTACACGTAGTTGAAGGCATGGCGACAAGCCGTGGAAGACAGAGGAACACGTTTCTGGTTCATGCCTGTTGAAAAGTCTCCAGAGGTCCTCTGTGTGTTTGCTGATGGGATACGTGGTGGCCGGCAGGGACTTCCCTGAACGCACCACCCCTGGAAGCCCCTGAAGGGCGTAGGAGTAGAAAGTACGGGCCTCAATGTTGCTGTGGGAGGACGTAGGAACAGGTTTTAAGTTAAGTCAAGACATTACTCTTTGTACACTATCAGTACAGTTACATTTATTATAGGCACACTTTCAAAATGTCGATGTCAAATCACATCAGGTCATCCAGCTTTTTGTATTAATTCTTCTTGCCATTTAGCTGTTTATTACAAGAGTAGAAAAGGTAACAGTTATCAAACCAACAGACAGCAATGTATCTACCCTTTAGGCATCTTTACCACAGTAAACTACAAAAACCACACCGCACTGAACACATAAATCCGAACGAGACATGTTAAGAACAACAATGAAGGAGAACGACGCGCCACTGTATTTCCTTCTCAATATGCTGGCTGTTGGCCATTGTGAAGACACAATTTATTCAAAATGAAGCTGAGACTGTGGAGTACTCTATAATACTGCAGTATCTGTTGCTAAAACACAGCAATGGGGTTAGTCATTGTGTTTATTGCTTTTGTCATTTCTAGCCTTGTATCCTCAAATAATTACAGTGTTGCAGCAATGGAGAATCTGCACAACCGATCAGTGACCAGCAGTGGTTTACATCATTCATATAGTATCAACTCAGCACACTTGGAGCCCCAGCATACCAGGTACGAGTAGTAGTTCCTCACAGTACCTGCTTTTGGTAATAGCAAGGAGAGCCAGTAGCTGCCATGCAGTGAAAAAGAGTGAAAAATGGTATGGTACAGTTCCATGCCAATCTGAACCACTGCTCGGTGAAAATCATGACGACAACTTTGGGTCGAATGAAGAAGATTGGAAGAAAGGAACTCGTCATGCCACTCCAGTGCCTGACCGTTGCCTATGACTAGTCGGAAAGAGAGTCAATCCCAGAAGGACCGAGGCATTTACAAGCAACACATTGGGCAATGTGCAGTTTACTCACCAAGCAGGGAGTGTTAAACAAAATGCACTGGACTCTTTTTGTTTTCAAGTCTAGTGTTATAAAAATGCTTTATGGCCTCTTCCGCTTTTTGTGGCCATATATTTTAGACACTTACTGGAAAACATTTGCGACGACGGGGCAGATGGTGCCAGGCTAGCGCGCGGTCGGGAGAGATCATCGATTATGATGCCGCGAGCTAAAACGCCGCAGCCTCAGCCATTACTGCGCTTACTGTTCGCTTCTCCTTTCTGCACCCCGATTGACTTTCTCCCCTTGTGCGGGAACGAGAGAAGACAGACTATCGTAAAACTGGAAGGTGTTAGTAATAAGGTGGATGGATGCTAAACGGAGGCCCATGCTCACTCACACCAGCCCGAGACTCAATTACACTTGTGGGCCTGCTGGGAGTGTTGCACATGTGGAGGGAGAAGGGCCATTTATCCAGTCATCCCCCTGGGCTGGTGTCAGCGTAGACCAGGACAGGGGACACATTCACCTGGGAGCAGAACACATTACATGCATGGCGGATATGCACATTCTCACACAAACTGTCTCTCTCCCAGGATCAATCAGACATTCAAGCGATGATGGGATGCCATCTGCCGCCATGCAGGTGAAGCCAGAAAAGCAATGGCATTGTTTTCATGCAAGAAATTAAAAACCTTCCCCCTCTTGTACAGTGATGGAGATGAGGGGGGCTGAAACTGTGGGGAGGCGGGGGAGAATAGAGGAGGGTGAATAAATAAATCGGCAATAAATCATTTCCTCTTTGCATTTGTCAACTAAAAAGAGGCCTCTTTTGCATGCCAAGTTATTGAAAGCGCCAGACAAAGAAGCAGATGGATTTGCGAGGTAAGGAACGATGGGCGCCGCTTTATGATGGTGAATAATGGGAGCAATTTTGATGCTCTGATCCCATTAAGGGGCCAGATGTTTAAAAGTAGTCTCATGAATAGGGTTCAGATAATGAGGACGCAAACTTGTTGTGTGCTGAACAATTCAAAATGTGATGGGAATACACGTGGGGTGTTGATGGAGGTAAACTGAATATACAGTAACAGGTTTATTAGGTTGCGCATGCAGATTTATTTTTTTTGTTACTACACTATATGGGCAAAAAGTATTGAGACAAACTTATTTATCAAATCTTGAGTCTTGTAATGCAACAGAGTAATACTTTTGTTACTGTACTTAAGTTGAATGTTCACTAGGTGTCACAATTAATCGACAACTAATCGATCATCAAATTAATCCGCAACTATTTTGACAATGGATTAATCGCTTTAAGCAGTCATTCAACTTGAAATTGTCCAAATCTAATTTCAGCAGGTTTTTTTTTTTTTTTTTTTAAACAGTAAATGTGATTTCTGTTGTACTGAGTATATTTTGTGTTTAATCAAAATAAGGCATTTTACTTTGGAAAACAATGATCAACATTTTATCCTATTTTCTGACGTGCTACGGACCAAACCACTTACTGAATCATAATCAATTTATGGGGGAAAAAAAAGTTTTAATATATTACAAAAATAATCGTTATTTGCAGCCATAGTATGAATGGGGTTAAAAGTTGTTTAAAACGGAATACAGCTAGTCTTCAAGGTATTAGAATGTGATGGCAAGTCTAGCAAGCAAGACTGCAATTTCTCATTTGGTAGTAAAATGATGAATAAACTTAGCTTCTTGGGTAATTTTTAGGAATTGATTAGAAGTGTAGAGTGACTTTAGGGACATGCTGTACTTAAGAACTAAAATTGCTTTTCATAAAGTACAGCAAATGTCACATTTTATGACTTTTATTCAAGTAAAATTATACAAGGTAACATTTACTTCTACCAAAGTGATTTTATGTTAAGATACTGAGGTACTTTTACTCATGTATCGCTTACAGGTACTTTATAAATGACAGCAAATCTCAAAAGTCAAAATAAAGTATTAGCCAAATTAGATTTGGGCTAGTCACCTACCTGTGAATCTTAATTCTTAGTTTTGAATAATTCTCTACCTCCCAATTTTGAGGGAAGTTTCGGGAAGGCTCTTTTCTGTTCCACAGGGCACAAAGCAAGGTCCTTGACTGGCCAAAGATTAAAACAGATTGAGTAAGTAAGGCCCTCGCTCAGGTCCAACAGCATATATTCTTCTATTACACTTTGTGTAACTAAATACAGATTAGTACATTACATGGGGAACTGCTTCCCTATTTTCAAGTTCAAAATTCTCATTTTGATCTCTCTTTGTTTAATCATGTATTGATAAGTGTCCCTCTCAGTTGCTAATTAGGTGCTGCAATATATTTGATATAATATATTGTATACACATATCTGCTCCTAGTTTGTCTATATAAAGGTTACACAAAACACTATTCTGGCTATCAGCAACCATTTAAATCAATTATAGTCACTTTTGTTTGCTGCTTGTCAATTTATTGGCCTCTGCTTATATGAATGTGAAGTTGCAAACAGAAAGTTGCAGCTGGAACAGGGCCATACAAAGCCTTCCTGTTGCCACGATTTATGAGCCAAAACACCCGTCACTACATGACAATCCTTCAGAAGACTGCTGACCGATCAATTAGTGCTGAAAGTGACATCACTCAATGAATCATGTTTGGGAACGACTTAAAACTGTATGTTGTGTGCCCTTCACATTTGAATAAATAATGAGGTTGCAAGCAGAGGTCGTGCTCTTCCTTGATCAACATATTTTCATCAAAACTCCCAAGGTCATTAGGATCAGAGTAGCTGTGTTTGGTTTGTGACAACAGAGGAAACACCTTTGATTTTCATATCATAGGCCACAGATGTCATTTGGATTTCCTGTCTTAATGCTTGCAATCTCTCACTGGATATGGGATCCAGAGATTCAAAGATGATGACTGTTATGCAGTTTGGTGGTTATTGATGTTGGAGGATCTGTAATATTATTATTACTGATTATTATCTGCAGTATGCACTTTTTTAAATTGAAGTCATTTTTACCCATGCCACTACTAGAGGAGATGACACAATGCTGATTCAGCCTATCAGCTCCTCTAACATCTTGCTGTATTATTCAGTGTTTGATTTTATTCATCTATTTATTTTTATTCAAACCTCAATTCAAAGGTGCCTGATGTAAAACACACCCACCGAAGAATGCACGCATAAACACAGCAAGACTAGGGAATGACTCACTCTGTCTGAATTGTACTGCCAGGGATACTTCTGTCTGATATCTTTATCACAAAAGCAGACAGGCTACGATGATAAAAGAAAATACAGCCATCTGCCGCAAACAAAATCCACACATCTTCCTGAGGACCCTTTAGCTGCCCAACAAGGAACCTAATGTAAAATACAGGTATGTGCCAAAATTTTGAATATCAAGGGAAAGTCCATTTATTTGTTTCAAAAAGTGAAACTTGTACTAGTTCACCACACACCAAGTGAAATATGTCAAGCCTTTATTTGTTTCAATTTTGATGATTATGACAGAAAGACAAAAAAATACAGTATTTCACAATACTGGAATATTTCATGTGACCCACAAAAAAGGATCTTCAACAGAAATGTTGGCCTTCTTAATAGTGAAAATATGCCCTCAGTACTTTGTTGGGCCTTCTTTTGCATTAATTAAATCATCAAGACGGCATGGGATGGAGGTGATCAGCTCTAAAATTTCCTGACAGACAGCTGCGTTGACTGTGGACTTGATAAAAGACAATGGAACCATACCAGCAAATGACATGGCTCTCCAAACCATGACTGACTGTGGAAACTTCACACTGAACTTTGGGCAGCTTGACTTTTGTGCTTCTCCAGTTTTCCTTAAGACTCTGGGACCTTGATTTCCAAATGAAATGCAAAATTTACTTTCATCTGAAAAGAGGACTTTGGACCACTGGGCAACAGACCAGTACTTTTTCTCCTTAGCCCAGCACAGACGCTTCTGACATTGTTTTTGGTTCAGGAGTGGCTTTCCTCATGGAATTCTACAGCTGTAGCCCATGTCATGCAGACATCTGCATGTGGTGGTTCCTGATGCACTGACACCAACATCAGTCCACTCCTTATGAAGCTCCCCCAGATTTCTGAATCGCCGTTCTTTGACAATCCTCTCAAGGCTGCGGTCATCCCTGACACTTGTGTACCTTTTCTGGCTACAGTTTCCCCTTCCTCTTAACACTCTGTTCATGTACTTTGATACGGTGCGCTGTGAGCTTGCACCTTCTTTTGCAATTTGTTTTTGAGACCTTTTCTCCTTATGGAGGGTGTCAATTATGTTTTTCTGCACAACCGTCAAGTCAGCAGTCTTCCCCATGATTCTGGAGCCTACTAAGCCAGACAGAGACAATTTAAAGGCTGAGGAAAACCTCTGCAGGTATTTTGTGTTAATTAATTGACAAGATTGGGACAGAGGGCGCCTACAATGTTGAACTTTGTCATGATATTCTAATTCTGAGAAATACTGGGTTTGTTTATTTTTTTGTCTTTCTGCCATAATCATTTAAATTGAAACAGGCTTGACATATTTCACTTTGTGTGTCGTGAACTAATATAACTTACAAGTTTCACTTTTTCAAAACATCCATCCATCCATTTTCTTATCCTCAGAAGGGTCGCGGGAGTGCTGGAGCCTATCCCAGCTATCTTCGGGGAGGAGGCGGGGTACACCCTGAACTGGTTGCCAGCCAATCGCAGGGCACATATAAACAAACAATCATACGCACTCACATTCACACCAACGGGCAATTTAGAGTCTCCAATTAATGCATGTTTTTGGGATGTGCGAGGAAACCGGAGAAAACCCACGCAGGCACCGGGAGAAAATGCAAACTCCACACAAGCGGGGCTTGGGATTGAACCCCGGTCCTCAGAACTGTGAGGCAGACGCTTTAACCAGTCGTCCACCGTGCCGTCTTTTTCAAAACAAATTATTGATATAAATGGACTTTCCCTCAGTATGAAATTTTTTGGCACATACCTGTAAACACAGTTCAGCAACGCCGCAATAATAGTGAATTTACAACAATTGCCATTATCGAAGAATACATAATTTTTCTCCACTGACTGTCCTTCAAAACAGAATCATCGCATACAAGGGGATCTGTCATATCAAAGCGACGGTTTCTGTTGTTGTAATACTGAATTCCACCCTAGAGGGTGACAGAAGTTACATTTTATTGCTTTACTATTTTTTTTGTCAAATGTACATATGAAGTCGAGCTACAGAAAATCCCAGTTGCGTGGAAGATAAACCCTGAAAGATTACCGACAGATTAAAAGCAATTTAATTCTGTGACCTTACCAATACTGTCTGTGACTTTCATGACAGTTTTGGGGCCTGTTGAACATGTAACTATTTATATTCATAATATTTTATGTAACTGTTTTGTCCAATAATTTTCTGACAGAAAAGGTTAGGAAGCTATATTGTCTTTATAATACAAAAAGCTCTTTACAGTGGGGCAAAAAAGTATTTAGTCAGCCACCAATTGTGCAAGTTCTCCCACTTAAATAGATGAGAGAGGCCTGTAATTTTCATCACAGGTATACCTCACCTATGAGAGACAAAATGAGGAAAAAAATTATAATCCAGAAAATCACAGCGTCTGATTTTTAAAGAATTTATTAGCAAATTACGGTGTAAAATAAGTATTTGGTCAATAACAAAAGTTCATCTCAATACTTTGTTATATACCCTTTGTTGGCAATGACAGAGGTCAAACGTTTTCTGTAAGTCTTGACAAGGTTTTCACACACTGTTGCTGGTATTTTGGCCCATTCCTCCACGCAGTTCTTCTCTAGAGCAGTGATGTTTTGGGGCTGCCGCTGGGCAACACAGAATTTCAACTCCCTCCAAAGATTTTCTATGGGGTTGAGATCTGGAGACTGGCTAGGCCACTCCAGGACCTTGAAATGCTTCTTGCGAAGCCACTCCTTCGTTGCCTGGGCTGTGTGTTTGCGATCATTGTCATGCTTAAAAACCCAGCCACGTTTTATCTTCAATGTCCTTGCTGATGGAAGGAGATTTTCACTCACAATCTCACGATACATGGCCCCATTCATTCTTTCCTTTACACGGATCAGTCGTCCTTGTCCCTTTGCAGAAAATAGCCCCAAAGCATGATGTTTCCCCACCCATGCTTCACAGTAGTTATGGTGTTCTTTGGATGCAACCCAGCATTCTTTCTTCTCCAAACATAAGTTGAGTTTTTACCAAAAAGTTCTATTTTGGTTTTATCTGACCATATGACATTCTCCAAATCCTCTTATGGATCATCCAAATGCTTTCTAGCAAACTTCAGATGGGCCTGGACATGTACTGGCTTCAGCAGGGGGACACGCCTGGCACTGCAGAATGCCAGTATGTTACTGATGATAGCCTTTGTTACTTTGGTCCGATCATTCACCAGGTCCCCCCGTGTGGATATGGGATTTTTGCTCCCCGTTCTTGTGATCATTTTGACCCCACGGGGTGAGATCTTGCGTGGAGCCCCATATCAAGGGAGATTATGAGTGGTCTTGTATGTCTTCCATTTTCTAATAATTGCTCCCACAGTTGATTTCTTATCTATTGCATATTCAGCCTTCCCAGCCTGGTGCAGGTCTACAATTTTGTTTCTGGTGTCTATGACAGCTCTTTGGTCTTGGCCAAAGTGGAGTTTGGAGTGTAACTGTTTGAGGTTGTGGACAGGTGTCTTTTCTACTGATAACGAGTTTAAACAAGTGCCATTAATACAGGTAACGAGTGGAGGACAGAGGAAGAAGTTACAGGTCTGTGAGAGCCAGAAATCTTGCTTGTTTGTAGGTGACTAAATACTTATTTTCCACCATAATTTGCAAAAAAAAATTCCTCATTTTGTCTCTCATAGGTGAGGTATACTTATGATGAAAATTACATGCCTCTCTCATCTTTTTAAGTGGGAGAACTTGCACAATTGGTGGCTGACTAAACACTTTTTTGCCCCACTGTACATGAGATTAGCCAGAAAAAAAACTGAGAAGATAAGAACCTTCAGTCAGATTCAGTGAATTTCCATAATCAGGACATACCCAAGCGGCTACAACAGCTGGCTGGGTAGCCGATGGGAATGTCCTTGGATAAGACAAACAGTTGCTTGCTGCCAGTGTTGCCACAGTTACCTTGAAAACATTATTTACTTTACTGATTATTCATTCATTCATCTTCGCCCTTTAGTTACTTTCGGCAGCTGCCAAGTGGCAGAAATATCACTTATCCACAGTACAAAAAAAGGCATTAGTTTAACCGTACCCATTACTTAGTAATGTACGCTACACAAGTTACAGAATGATATCATCAACATGAAGCAATAACTTAAATAGTGTAGTTGAAGCCACATTAAATCAACAACTTAGTGCAGACTTGACATGCCAACACAATACAGTAAGTTCCTAAATGCAAAAAAAGCACACTATTCTCAGTAGACTGCCGATTGTGGTCCATAAAAGCAACTGTGTGTGTGTGCGTGCCTTTGTGCGTCGTGTACGTAAATGCGAGAGTCTCACACAGACACACACCACAGTAATTTTGATGCGAAGAGCAAGAAAACTTTTTTTCTTACTATGTGACGTCGGCCGTGCAGCTCGTTCAACCAGCTCAGACGAAGTTGAGAGTTCGCACTTTTCATTGTAAATATTATTTTAGCTAAGTATTGTAAGTCCTTCAGTGAGACAGTCCTTACCCTCCATGACCGACTGATGATCGCCCACTCGATATGAATAATTAACCCACAAGTCATTGCGTGTTTAACACGCCAGTAAAACTGCATTCTTAATGTTTTAATAAAAAAGTAACGACAATCAAATACACTTTTTAATAAGGAAAATAACCAAAATAGTGTGGCGACAGTGAAATCCTGCATTTATTTGCAATTTTAATGGTACTGCAACGTCACTGTGCATTGTAGAATCAACAATCACTTCCCAATCGCTTTCTTCTATTCTTCTCAGTTAAATGCTACTCCACAGTTGTACTCCTCCTTGTTTTAATCACCAGCTAGAAATTACTGTTTGGTTAGAGACAATGATGCAAAAGTAACTATTATTGGATTGAAGAAGTAACTGTAGTCTAATTACTTTCCTGTGAAAAGTAACGTGTTACTTTGCTTGCTACTCAAAATGGCGGATTTTTGAAGTAACGCGTTACTTTGTAACAAATTACCAGCATCACTGCTTGCTGCTATTAGCAAGGCTAGACATCTTAAAGAAGTACCACCAGAGTTATGGAACAATAAAACAATACATTATAAAGGAAAGGCACTAAACCTTGTAAGTGTGAATATAAGTAATTTTGCCAAATCATAACATATCCCATTTTCCAATGAATGAAACAGCTACACTGCAATGCAAACAACTGTGTGGAATTCGACTAAAGTAAACTATACTTATAAATCCTATGTGAAAGGGTGTTGTACTGAAGTGCTTTATATGAAATCTAATACTAGGTATCTCAAAAGGAGAGAACCTTCTCGAGTTGAATAACTCACACTTTGAGTCGGGTGAAGTTGCCTCCAGGATAATAAAGGTAGCAGGATGGGAACTCAGTCACCCCCATTTTGGTCACAAGGTCTTCTTCAGTGCTGAGGACCCTACGCACTGCAACGTTTTCAAACTGCAACAAGTCCAAGGTAACCTGATGCACACAGGGAATACCAATGTCCTTGATACAAGGGGCCTTAGATGATGTGTGGGATGCCAAGCATTTTTGAATGTACAGTGGATATAAACAATACCTCAAATACCAGTTTTTTTGTGGTGTAAAAAAATTAAACCAAGATAACTTCAAAACTTTCTCCACCTTTGATGTAAATTATAACCTCGAAAAAAATATATTTGACATGTAAAATCAACAACTGAGGTAAAGTGGTTGCACAAGTGTGCACACAATCTTAGAACTGGGGATGTGGCTGTGTTCATAATTAATCAATCAATCAAACTTCTTAAATGGGAACCAGCACACACCTGCCACCATTTAAAGTGCCTCTAATTAATCTTAGATAAAGTTCAGCGGTTCTTTTTGTAGTTACATCTTACAGCACAAGCCATGGAGAGAGCTTCCACAGCATCAGAGGGATCTCATTGTTTTAAGGTATTAGTCAGACGAGACTAAAACTGGACACAGAGGTTGCCAAGAGGTCGACTGCACCATTGAATGACCTGAAGGAATTTCTGGGACGTATGAGCTGCTTAGTACATGTGACAAAAATCTCCCGCCATCATCATTTGTCTTTACTATGGGATTGGGTGGCAAGATGGCCTAAGCTTATAAAGGAAAAAAAAAAAACACTTGAAATCTTCCCAATGCATGTATGGGAAAATGTTTTATGGTTTGACGTAACCAAAGTTAAACTTTTTGGCCATAATTCAAAAAGGTATATTTGTCGCAAACACAACACTGCTCATCACAAAAAAACAACAACAACAAAAACAAAAAAAACAAAAAAAACATACCTACAGTGAAGCATGGTGATGTGGTAGTCATGGTTTGGGGCTGTTTTTCTTCACCTGGAACTGCGGCTTTAGTCATGTGTTAGTTCCAAATAATAGTCAATGTTAGCAAAAAACCTACTATAAAGCAAAACATGTCAGGAAAAAGCCTTCTAGAAACTCAAAACATGATTTTTTTTTGGTACCAGTTGCATGTTAAATGGTGGCAGGAGTGAGTTTACATTAATGGTGGGAAAAAAGTGTTGAAATGATTTATCTTGGTATGATATTTTTATATCACAAAAACGAGGTATTTGAAATGTGTAGACTTTTTTTATACTGTATCTGTATGCCGCGATGATGGAGAAGGGCGCTGTTACCTCTCTGCCAATGTAGGAGCCCACATCTTCAAAGATCAGAGCAAGGTGTCGTATGTTGTTGGTCTCCGAGAAGATGTCGATTTCGGCTTGGCTGGGTGTAAAAAATTAAGTTCCATTTTGCTCATGAGGAAACATTTAACATTCACCTAACATTTATTTACAGCTTTATTAAATAAAAACCAGTACATTGGTGCCTCATTTATAGTTTCAAATGTATCACTAAAAATGGGAGATTTGTGATTATAAGGGCGTAAAATTCAGTTTTTTATGATATAAATAGGAGGGGGAAAAAATGCTGGGTGACAAATGTTGCAGAATCTCACTTCTTGTTTTCTTTTTCCTGAAGTGTCAACTTTAAAATCTCCATTCGAACTGCTCTAAGTGCTAGAGGACTCTGCATCTTTTTGCACAATTGTCAAAAAAATAAAAATAAATGTACCGGCATTACCAGATAACTAGCAACCCTGCTCAGTGACTGTTTTTTTTTTTTTTTTTTTTTGTCAATGTCTTTCTGTCTCCAAAGTGTTCTGTAAATTGACTGTCTGTTGTCGTACTAGAGCGGCTCCAACTACCGGAGACAAATTCCTTGTGTTTTTGGACATACTTGGCAAATAAAGATGATTCTGATTCTGATGTCACAGTGTTGTGTGTTAATACAAGGCAGCCTGAAGGCTCCCACAAGATCTTTTCACAAGCATGAGGATGACTTCGACTGTTCCGGCTTCTACCAAACAATGGAATAGCTTTAGTGATTATTGCTTTATTCGAAAAGTCTAAACAAGGATTTCAGTTGCTTTAAGCGCCAAACGAGAAGGACTATATTTGAATGACAAAGCTGACTGCTAACTAGGATTTACACGATCAGGAGTTTTGGGGCCGATCAGCAAGTTTAAAAAAAGATGGACCGATGTGTCTATTTAAATTACTTGTTCATTTACTGTAGGCCTATTGTAATTAAACTACTTCACACACAGCAAAACCTTAGAACATGATTCAACAGAACACCTGTATGTTCACTTACAACCATTAGTGCTAGCACTAGTTTGCTAGGCTACATAACGTTTTGTTGCCTGCTTGCGAGCCATATCGTATTAAAAGTACATGAACATACCTCAAGCAAGCCTTAAACGAACATCCTCTCCTGAGCAACGGTGACCACCAACACACGTTTTCCCCATTTTGTTCTTATAAATACACGGTGCGATCCATTATTGCCGTTGCCATGGTAACGAGTGTATCTGGTCGCGTTTGAGTTGACAAGATGAAGCCCAGTGATCGTAAAACACGGGATGCGGTGGTATCGGAATACAAGATAGTATGTTGACTATGTAGCCGATGTTTTTTTTTTTATAACTAAATAACTTTACTGACGGTCAGATATGTATAGTACTACGTCAAAAGACACGCGACAAGGCTAAAAATAAACTAGCTTTTGGATTCAAATATACTGTACAGAATGGCGATGCGGCGTAAATGTCTTTTGCGGAGAATTATGACATTAAAGCCCATCAGCATAAAATGCTAATTATCGTCCGATACCGATCAAGCCAATCAGATCGGTGTAAAGTCTACTGGTTACCATTAACACACAAAAGTGGATGCTGGAAGACAGTTTTCAACCGCACAGGAATTTTTGGGCGTAACATTTTGACATTAAATTATTCAATACGTATACACTATACGTATAGAAAACATATACAACTATAAATCAAATGAGTTACAATTAGTACAAATCCTTTGTCATTTATGTGAAAAAGCAACAAGGCCATTGACTGCTCAGTTTTCCATGAATGTGTAACCGAGAAAGGTCTTAAAAGGGGCTCCCCGTGTTTAACACAGTGTGCTTTTGGTCTACCTGGTGGGCTCCAGTGGTGGGCAGGCTGGAGGCCACGGGTCTTGGTGTTTTTCCATTAGATCTATGATGTGGTGACGGAGAGCTTGGACATCATGGGGCAAACCTGGAGGTCAGTGAACATCAAACATTGGACATTAAACATTGATGTTTGTTTTGAGGCAGGGCCAACAGTCACCAGGTTGCAAAATGAACCCCAAATGATCCGACTTTAATGTTTGATCCACATCTGGTAAACCTATGATAATGGTGTACCACAAAGGCCATCAAGATTTGGGTCACCTTCACTATTCACCCACGTCTTATGATGTGTTGCAGTAGAACCCAAACTACAGGGCTCCAGACTTCTTTTTTTTAATTTTTTACTTGGAGTACAGTGGCCCCTAATTAAAAATTTTAGGGGTGCAAAGCAGAAAATTGAGGGGCGCACACTGTAAATCGGCTTGTAAAGTAAATATTTACATTCCCTCTTATTCTCATCGTATTATTGATAATACGCAGCCACTCATCCCGAAAAAAGAATTTCCTGCCTTTTTTCAACATGACAGTTTCCTCACAAATCAGTCGGACTCATAAACAGGATTTGTCTCCTCTGGGGAAAAAGTAAGCACTGATCGTCGTCTTCGCCATTGTTCATTGTTTACAAGAGTCATGTAAAACCTGTAGATTCGGCTGATAACCCCGTTGTTGCCCCCATAATGTTAACACGATCGGAAAAGCTTTTCCGGTCGCTTTTCATTGTTCCCTATGCTTTGTTTAGTGGTGCCGTGTGCATGTGCGGATGCCGTTCTCATGGGCTAACTCTATAGGAGCCTCACACAAAGGCTAAAAAAAAACAAAAACATGACAGACAGGGACACATCAATGATCGGCAGGAGTGCTTTTTGTTTGTTGAAACTTGAATTGTTTCATTTTACTTCGGGAGCATGCCGTTGCATTGACTGGCCGATGTGTTTACAAAAAGCCAACCCGATTGCCATGGGGACTGTGGTCCCTGGAAGTACTTGCGGTGTTTGCTAGAAGTCCAGCCCCGTCCGTGGCATAAACCCAAAAAGAAGTTACACCACCGGAAGTAGTCGCGTGAAAAGTGATACGCTGTGATTTGAATAAGACATACTGTACTGAACCCTGGCGATTGTGTAATTCATTTGGATAAGCAATAGGACAGATTGAATGTACAGTATATCACAACAGCTGGAACCACCATTGAAGTGGATCATCAGTATCAGACGTGGACATATAACTGCTTTTGCAATGTAAAAATGGCCAACTTGACTTTGACAATACTCAGCACGACTAACTCAAGTGATTGCGTTCCACCCGACTCCTTTCTTGTCATATATGAAACAAACCACAACAAAAAAGATTGCGCTCAAGTTGTCTTTCATTTAGCGAGAGCTTTCACTTTCGTGTCACACACAGCGCAACATTTGCTGCCACGGATCTCAATTTTAAATGGTGAAATAATTCTGTCGCGCGACTCGCTTTGGTTTCAACGTTTTTCAAACATAATTTGCAGTGGACTGTTTGTTGCTCATTGTCTGACGCTGTAAAACGAACCAATTCCAAATGACTGAAGGAACCGTGCCTATTTAGTAAACTAGCTCTTTGTTTGCAGTGGTCGTCAGCGTAAACAGTGGTAAACTAGCTCATTTGTGCATTATCGCCAAACATTGGGCTGAAATGTGGAGCAGAAGTTTGTCAGCAAATATTTAATACTGATAATGTAAAAAAGAAAATCTGCAAATTTACTTGTACTGTCCCAAATTTTAGGGGCAAAACGCAACAGTCTGGATTCTTCAGTCTGGAGTCCTGAACTTCATCCATAATAATAAATAATAATTTTGTAGTATTATCTCTCTGACAGTGTGAGTCAAACATTTTAATGACAGAATGCTTGATATAACTCTTGTATTGGACTTCATTATATTGTGCAGGTGTATCTAATGGCATGGTCAGTGAATGTATTGTTGAACCACCTCTGTGTGAACAATGATACCTTTAAAAGTCTGTCCAGCAGAATCCTCTCGGCTGTAGGCATGAAAGAACTGGGAGGTGAAACAAAACAAGAGAGTTTTGGGTTACACTAAAATCAGAGGAAGAGGTAAGATCAAATTGGGCAGTCCTCACACTGCCATGAGAGAAGCAAAGCGACGTTGTGTAAAGTTCGGTTGGCAAGCAGCCATCTTCCTCAGTCCACCTCGACCCTTAAATCCCCACTGGCTAAAATGACTTGCAGATGTATAAGCTTCATTGTGAAATTGAAAAGAAGGAGCCCTTTGTTCAATTCACCTTTACTGGTGGACAACAGGGAGAGAGACAGTGAAAGGTTTTGATTAGGGCTGCAACTAAAGATTTTTAATTATTGATTAATCTGTTGATTTTATTTTGATTAATCAATGAATCAGATGAAAAAAGATTAATTTCAATCCCATCCATCCATCCATCCATTTTCTGAGCCGCTTCTCCTCACTAGGGTCGCGGGCGTGCTGGAGCCTATCCCAGCTGTCATCGGGCAGGAGGCGGGGTACACCCTGAACTGGTTGCCAGCCAATCGCAGGGCACATAGAAACTAACAACCATTCGCACTCACAGTCATGCCTACGGGCAATTTAGAGTCTCCAATTAATGCATGTTTTTGGGATGTGGGAGGAAACCGGAGTGCCCGGAGAAAACCCACGCAGGCACGGGGAGAACATGCAAACTCCACACAGGCGGGGACGGGGATTGAACCCCGCACCTCAGAACTGTGAGGCTGACGCTCTAACCAGTCGGCCACCGTGCCGTGTAATTTCAATCCCTTTATACAAAATAGGACATAATTTAAAACTTGACAGTGCGGAAAATGCACAGATATAAATGTATTGTGATTAAGAGACCGGCACTGTTCGTAACATGCCAGAAAATGAAAGAAAACTATTTTCCAAACTAAAAGATGTTTGCAAATGTCTTATTTTGAAGAAACACAAAGATAATCAGTCTGCTCTATTATTATAAGAAAAAAACAATTATTAATAGTATTTACTAAGAGTGAAATGATTTTCATAATTAAGTTAAACTTAGTCTCTAAACAATTAATCGATTACCAGAAATTATCAATTAATTTGATAATCGATTAGTTGTCGATTAATCGTTGCACCTCTAGTTTTGATGTTTCAATGTTTTAAGGCTGACTTTTTATCAAAGGCAAAATTAAATTGTCAACTGTCAGATCTAAAATATCAAAATCATCATTCATTCATGAATGACGTCATTGATTGGCTCTGCAAAAGACATTTACTCCGCGTCGCCATCGTGTACAGTATATTTGAATCCAAAAGCGTGTTTATTTTAAGCCTTGTCGCATGTCTTTTGATGTAGTACTGTAAATATCTGAAAACCAATAAAATTATTTCAAAAACAAAAAAAAAACATGTCGGCGGTGTGGGACAGACAACACGTAATGCCTGGATCAGACTAAAAGACAAATTTGGTCTTTCAAGATTGCAGTATGTCAGACTACTACTACTTGTATTGCAATACCACCACATCCCGTCTTTTGCAATCACGGGGCTTTATCTTGTCAACTCAAACACGACTGGATACACTCGTTATCAAGGTGACAACATTGCAACGCGTGTATTATAAGAATAAAATGAGGAAAAACATGTGCTTGTGGTCACTGGTGCTCGGGAGATTCCGTTCATTTAAGGCTTGCTTGAGGTATGTTCACATACTTTTAATAAGATACCGCTCGCAAGCAGGCGATAAAACGTTATCTAGCCTAGCAAGCTAGTGCTAGCACTAATGGTTGTAGGTAAACATGGCGGTGTTATGTCAAATCATGCTCTAAAGTTTTGGTGTGCGTGAAGCAATTCAATTACAATAAAGTAATTCAATTACAATAAAGTAATTCAATTACAGGAAGTTAGCCCCCCATGATTTCTGTCATGTTGTCATGTTGGTTTGACCTGACTGATTAGAATACATGACCTGACTAGAGCAGTGATTTCGAACCTTTATGGAGCGAAGGCACACATTTTACAATTGGAAAATCTCACGGCACACTAACAAACAAAAATGTCACAAGAAGTAGATTCTCAGTAATTACTGTATGTACTTCCTGCCATCTAATAGAAGAGCATTTATTGGTTGTGTCTGTCACTATGCCTCACTGGCATAACTAGAGGAACAAAGATACATTATTTCTTGTAAATGAATAATTTTTTGAGCAGTTAAGTAAAATTTGATAATTTCCCACGGCACACCTGAAGATTGCTCATGGCAGACTAATGTGCCACGGCACAGTGGTTGGGAATCACTGGACTAGAGAATACTTTTGAAGATACTCAGTATACAGTACACAAGTATATACAGTAAATGTACAAGTCTTTTAAATAGACACGTTGGTCCATCTTGTGATCGGATCAGTGATCTTTTTTTTTTTTTTTTTTAAACTCTCTGTTCGGCCCCAAAAATCCTGATCGTGTAAAGCCTAGAACATACCTCAAGCAATCCTTGAATAAATATCCTCTCCCGAGCACCGGTGACGACCACCACACGTTTTTCCTCATTTTGTTCTTTTCTTCCCCCCACACAAACACACACAGTACATTGGTATATCAGATTGTTGTCGTTGCCATGATCACGAGTGTATCCGGTCGCGTTGATTGGTGACACGTTTTCTGGTTCCGCCTGTCCGACAGTGTTTGATTTGACAAGATAAAGCTTAGTGATCATAAAAGACGGGATGCGGTGGTATCGGAATACAAGATACTATTGCAGTAGTTGTCACCGTCTGACTGATATACGGCAAGTTTTTGTGGCAGTAGTCTGACAGTCCAATCGGGAAAGAAGAAATTTGTCTTGTAGTCTGATCCAGGCATAAGATTTGAGACTTTACTAGCATTAGCAACTTGTAGGGAACACGTGTTACCTTCAAAGTTGGATATCCTCTGATACCGAAGGTTATGCAGACCTTCCTATTATTCTCATCAGCACAGTCAATGGCTGCCAGGTCAACAGCGGGCTTCCACTCTGTAAGATAGACCATCAAAACACACAACAGATATTATTATCAAACACAGGTTGCAGAAAAATGCACAGTAAAGAGAACATAACATACGATTACATGACATAACATCAGATAACGCAACGTAACATTCGCTAAGATACGATAACAAAACATACAATCTTACCGCTTGTGGTATAAAAACAAGCGACTGGAGTGCATCACTGACCGTGTCATACTTGACCACATTCATTACAATATGAACAAATTAGAGAAGATACGATAACAACATAGCATGTGTTAAGTTGAAATAAGGAACAACATAAAACAACACAACGTATGATAAATTAAAATAAGGAACAATAACATAACACAACATACGATAAGATGAAATAAGGAATGACATATGAGATAAGATAACACAACATACGATAGATAGATAGATAGATGGATAGATGGATAGATGGATGGATGGATGGATAGATAGATGGATGGATAGATGGATGGATAGATGGATTGAGTGGTCCTTCAGTGCCAGCCTGGTACACACCTTTAATGTCTCTCGCCAGTCGTTTATATACGGGGGAGAAGGAGATGCAGTGTCCACACCACGACGCGTAGAACTCCACCACGATAGCCGAGCTGGAGTTGACCAAAACAGATTTGACATTGTCCGGGGAGAGCGCGACGATTTGATCGGAGCCCGTGTACAGTCCGGCCTCCACCGCCGAGGACAGCAAGAGCAGCCAAAACGTCAGGCAGAGCACGGCGACGTGTCGGGGGTATTTGTTCAATTCTTCGCTCAAACCGGACGTGGCTCGGTTGTAGCGCCGCGCCATCTTCCCCGGTTGTGTCACTCGAACGCCAAGGTGACCACCACCGGGAGAAACTTTTAAACACGGCAGCAAGTTTCTGACCACTACTGGCTTCACGCCACGTACAGCAGGAGCATCTAATTATTCCGGGTGGGCCTCCACGCTGGCCTTTACGGTAAAAGGACGGAAATTACCTAGCGAGAGCAAGCAAGGCGTATTGTGTCGGTGACGAACCATTGACGATTCCTTCTTTTCGACGTAATTTTGTTCGGTTTTCCAAACCTGGCTTGCGGCTAAATGATGGTAAATCTGTCAAGAGAGAAAACAAAATCTTACATTAATCCGAGCACGTCACTCTTGATGTTGCTCGATTTGCGGAAGAGGGGGGCGGCAATTCCGGGTTTCAAAATAAGAAACCAGAAACTGTGCGGTATATTTACAATACTGTACGCTAACAATGTTTCTCATTTTTTTATTTTATTTTTTACACCGACTACCACCTCGAAAAATACTTGGTTCTCCAAGTACCACCATCATCACCAACATTAATTGCAGTGACTTAGTAGGCCTAAGCGTTCATCAAAAAAACAAGGTAGAGATTTTATTTTCATATTATATGATTATTTTCAATAAACTGTAATACTGTAAGATTATGCAAATTTTGAATGTTAATACTCTTAAAAAATAGGAAATTAAAATACTTCCCTCAAATGATTAAATTAAAATATATTCCAAATTAAAGTTTAATAACAAATGTAATTACTCTAATGTTCAGTTAAATGTTCACGTGATTTATAGGCAAGTTTATTTGTATAGCACTATTCATACACAAGGCAAATCCATAGTGCTTTACAGAGGCAAATAAATATTTTAAAAAAACATTTAATGAAAAGTTAAATTCAAGATAAATTCTCAACTTTCTAAACCTAAACAGTAAAATGACCAAACACAGATTATCAAGTTAAAATCACAAAACAAAAGCAAAAATCTTTGTTATTAAAAAAAACAACAACAAAAACAACAGGGAATGTTGAATATCTAAATATTTTAAACCACAGGAAACACGGTTTCGTAGTGGTTAGCATGTCTGCCTCACAGTTGCGAGCGTTCTGGTTCGAATCTTGGCTCAGACCCTCCTATGTCGAGTTTGCATGTTCTACCCATGCTCTTCCCATATTCCAGAAAACATGCATGTTAGGTTCAGTGAAGACTCAAATTGCCCGATTACTTATTATTATTATTATTTATTAACTGATGAATGATTGATTGATTTATTTTTATTTGGTCTTGTTTAATGATTAAACAAGACCAAATAAAAAACACACGACACGGCGTGATCTTGTACTCACCAACCATTTTGAAAGTAAGAGCTACTTCTTGGTTACCGATTAATGCAAGGGCTACTAGTTTGATATACACTTCTGAGGCTGCTTCAGCTTCAACTACATGTCAATTACAGGTTATTCAAATAATGATTATTTTTATCATAGATTATTATTTCTTTTCATAAATTGATTATGATTCAATTACTAGTTTGGTCCGTAACATGTCAGAAAATGGGGGAAAATGAGCCATGACCAACCCATAACTGGTAAAGAGAATGGATGGAATGTATCACTGTAGTATCATCTAAATGGATCAGCATCATTGTATACATAGACACAGCAAACACAACAGAAGACAACCACCAGTGGCGACGTTTGTAAGTGTTGTATGTGGTGAATGAGTCTTATTTTTTATTTATTATTATTTGCATGCTATCAAGGTTATCAAGTACAGACTGTGATGAGACAGCTTCACAAAGAAGTGGTTTGTAATTTGTTGACAGTTGTGTGTGCGCTGTTGTTGCAACACTATGTGCCAGCAGCTCTGGACTTTTGCCACCGGTCCTCTGCTGACATTGATTTGGTTTTGTAATAATGAAAAAGCTGATGAAGACACCAACAAGCAATTATGTCCACAACCTGTCATCTCCACCTCAAGCTTGTTGCGTGTACACAACACACATATAAATGTCTACACACCCTAGTTGAAATGCCTGTTTTTGTGATACAAAATATGACCGAGATAATGTCAAACTTTCTCCACCATTGTGACCTACAACCTGTGTAATTCAGTTGCAAAAAAAAGAGATTTTTTTTTGAAAGTTGAAGTATAAATAAACAAGAGAGATAATGTAAAGCCTATTTGAACATCTGAACTGTTTTGAGGGTCTTGGTGGCAGGTGTGTGCTGACTCCCATTTAATTTTATTTGCACACACAATTTGTAACCACATTATTTCAGTTGTCTTGTTTTACTTCTCCTCTCGAAAAGATTTCATATACTTTTCAATTGAGTTGTACAGGTTATAGGTCACACTAATGGTGGAAAAGGTTATGAAATCATTGATCTCATTTTTCATAGCGCAAAAACCTGCCATTTGAACAGGGGTGTGGAGACTTTTTATATACACTGGATGCACCACTCACAAAAAGTTAGGGATTCTCGGCTTTCGAATAAAATTTCGTGATGAACCTAAGATGCACTATAACCTTTACGGTTGAACTTAATTTGGCCTTCTCTAAACATTTGAATGCATGTCCATTTAACTGTTCTCTAACAAGGAGCTCAAAGGCAAAATTGAAAGCAGGTGTTCACACTTTGATAACATAAAATAAAGACAACGCCCAGCACTAACGGTGCCTCAAAGGGAAGTTGCCACTGGCTTATTCAGTGTCATCATCAAGTTGCAAGAGATACAGACAGGCTGGAAGAGCCACAGAAAGGCATAGAAGTGGACGTCCTTGGAAATGATCATAGGACAGCACCTGCTGTGTTGCTCGCAGTTCAAATAAGAAATCACTTGTAATTTTATCCTTGTCTCTCAGTGCTAATGCTTCATTTGATCATTGTTTATAATATAAACAGTTGAATATTTCATCCATCCATTCTCAATACCACTTATCCTGTTAAGGGTCACGGGGTGCTGGAGCCTATCCCAGCTGATTTCGGGCAAAAGGCGGACTACACCCTGAACTGGTCACCAATCTGTCGCAGGGCACGTATAGGCACAGACAACCATTGGCACTCAAGTTAACACCGTCACTGAATGGGAACTCCACCCACACTGGCTGCACAGTAGTCAGGCGAATGAATCAGAATCAGACAATACAAACATAATAGATACTGGATGTTGTGAAAACTGATCTGAAAAAAGGTAAACGTTTTAATCCATGACATGCAGTGACATCTAGTGGTAAATGTTTTTACTGTTAATAGATGGACAAATAATTGGCCCTCTTAAAAAGATCTGATTTAAATTTAGTTAGTAACTTCTAAATTCTCGAATCTCTAAATTTAATTTTGGGAAAACTTCAGTCTTTTTAAACTAATCTGGTAATTCTGAGGCATGATGATATGTTGATATTTCAAACATTTAAAAACACACTTTCATTACACAGGCGGTATGGGTTATTAGGACTGTGCAAGTTTAATAACCAACAACCATCTGAATTGTGAAGTAATTTCACAGCCTTTAGTCCCTGTCCACTGCATACCAAATTAGTGACCTAACTGCTTCACGCACTTTATAATACATGGCTACGTGTGGTGCAGTCTAATGAAATGCAATACAAGAGTGGTGTTGAAATTTCAGTATTTACAACGATAACTCTGTTTTGAGAGACCCTGTCAGTTAAAAATCTGACCGTTTATTGTTGTGGTTATAGTTTGCAGTCAAGTACAGGTGAATGGCAACAGATTTATGATTTTGCTACAGGAACAGTGCATAACTGACAAATTGATGCAGTTCTTATATTAAACATTTAAATGACGCCGTTGTACCTAATGAAATGTCTAATTTTTCTTTTATTAAATCAAAGATGGTCTCAGAGCATTCCTTTACAAAGCTTTATTTACAGTTCCAAAGTCTACAAATCTTATGTACATGTTTGCAAAGTAAACCGTTCATTCGCCAACAATCACTGAGTTGCCAGTAAGAGTGGGTCCGATTGACTACAGTATATTTACAGCCATAAAAGTATTGTACAATCCAAGTGCACTTGGTGCACACTCACAGCACAGTAATATAAATATTCATTAACATTTCAAACAATAAAAAGTGGAAATTAGCGGGATAGGGTTAATTTAATAAATCTAACGAGGACCAGATATTAAAGTTGCTTTACCTCCCAATTTCAGAAAAGAAAAGGTTCTCCTCAACACCAAGAAGATAAAAAGTATTGGACAGACGACAGGGCTAACAAGGTGTTCAGTCAACTACCTGAAGCACTGCATAGTTATAACAGAGAAGGTTGCTTTCTCCAATATACAATCGTTTCAAGAAGACAATCTGGGAGAGCTGAGGTTGGCATCACATTTTTGGTACATTATCTAACCAGTGACTATTTAACAAAAAAAAAAAAAAACAAACAAAAAAAAAAAAAGGGGTAGAAACGGGTTTAAGGGCACTTCAGCTTAAAACAAATCACAAAAATAATACAGGACCAAAATAAGGTCATTCCAAGGCCAAGGAGAGAGCCGGCGTGTTCATGGGGAAAAACAATTTGAGAGTCTTTACTGTGTCATGGTAACCACTCAACTGTGGTCATCAGGCTGAGGCACAGAAACACGAGAAGGTTAAACACAAACAGTAAGCTTGGACATAACAGGAAAGATAAGGCCAAAACTGAAGTTCTGAGGCTGTACTTGACAAACCAGCTAAGAGAGGAGAATAATAATTTAAAAAGGATCATTTACAGCAGTTGAAAAACATGACATTCAAGGGAGGTCCAAAACATGATGAGCAATCAGTGTTCTTACAACGTACAGAGGCACTTGAACTGAATGTTGACCGTTACCACCTGGCTATGTTCTTGGCTGATGGTTGGTAATCTTAAATGTTTCGCAGTACTGAGGATGAGGAGACTGTGCGCTAAACAAGCGTGCACTTTGAGAGAAAAAGCAGGTCTTCTCTCATGTCGTAGAAAGGAAAAACACTAAGAATGAGAACAGCTCAAATCCAGCATTTCAGTACCGTAGTACAGTACTGAATCATTTTGTGTCCTACTTTCACGCTGTATGCTAATATGTAGTGTATCTATTTGAGAGAATCCTAACCCTGCTGTATACATTGGTTAACAGAAGCAACCAAGAATCGCCTAAAAAGTGTTAAAAAAGGAAATCAGTAGTATTTTACTTGGAGGCTGCATGGATAGTTACCATTAATGCACACAGTGCTGATATTATAAACGCAGCTCAAAAGTGGGACACAATTATAATTAATGTGACTCTTAAATACTAAACATGGTCTTTTCATTCTCTTAAATCTCTGACATAAAGTCTATTGCCACAATCACACTTGTGCTTTTACAATTAGATGATCATAGATTTGATTTGAAAAACATTAAAACTCTTTATATTTTGACAGGATAATATACAATTCCAGAGTTTACTTTCTCCTATTCAATTTTTTAGTTTTTTCCCCACAAAATAAATAAAATATTTTAAATATAATACACACTATCTTATCTGTGATGTCCCATTAGAGGGCAGTCTAAATGTTTCAGATCAGTGACACATTACAGTTACTGACATTGAAAGAACATGTTACAATATGCAAAGGTTTTAAGGCCAACATGACTTGTTGGAAAACAAAAGAAGAAGAGAGGTAACAAAAAGCCACTATAGAGGGAGGATAACTGACAGTAAATTGAGTTTAAGGCAAATGTCCCGACCCCGACACACAATGACTTAATAAAAAGGCGACAAATGACATTACTGACTGTAGTGTAGACTGGACAGAAGAAAATGTGCCACTGATCAACCGATTGGCCACCTACAATGTTTACTATGTTTTTTTGTTTCTCAGTGCCTCTATTGCACTTTTCAAACCCATGTACGCATTTACTAGATTTAAGGTGGATTACATTCAACTGATGGCGGCCCTCTTGGTGAGGAGACTCAGCGAGTTAGCAGTGTCCTTCAGTAACATGTCGAAAATGCTGTCTGCCAGCTGCATCTTGACTGACAGCTCATCTTCTTCGTAGCAGACCCATTGACCCTCCTCCTCATGGAGTTCCTGTACCTGCACATCAAATACACACAGCACAGGTCAGGGATGTGTTGAAGTCTATTTAAAGAATAACTCCTTACATCAGTGATTTTGAATAACGGGGTGTATGGGCAACAAACAAACAAACAAAAAAACCTTCAGTTTTACCCATATGGGCCACAGAAATAATACAGACTATATATAGTTATCTATGAGACACTTAGTTGCAATAGAGCTTCCCACCATTGGGCGTAATGTGTAATCAAGTGTTTACAATCTCCAATGTAAACATAAGTCATTCAGCTAGCCGTTAGAAAGTCATGTTTTTGGAAAGAAAAAAAACCCAATGAAAATTATGTCAAATCATCCCAAAACAGTAATTTCTTGCGAAAAGTACAATCCTAGCAAATTGAGGCAGAGCCAAGAACCCAGAGACCAGTGACAGATGGATTGACAGACACTACTATAGCCACAAGGGAAAGTCACTGACATTTAGTGGATATCACATGATTCAGTAGAGTCACAGGAAATTGAGTGTGAGCTAATGCCTTCCAACTAAGCACTGAAGCCTTCAAAACGTTTACGGCATTTAGAAAGTAGGCAGCCAAAACCCTTGGTAAAGTAGGTGGAATTTTTCAAGTGAAGAAAAATGGGCTACAGATGCAAAAACGGCAACTTGAGCAACTTTTTATTGTAAATCAGTTATTTAATTTCCAATTTTTTTGTAGTCACTTACAGACCCTTTACAAAATATTTTAATATCATGGAAACGTTTATTTCCAGAATTCCATTCAAAAAGTTAAACTTTCATAGATTATAGATTCAGGGCCCAAAATGTAAACAATTTCAAGTATTTACCTGTTTATTTTTACATAATTTGGGCTTCCAGCTCATAAAACACACAAAATCAGGAATTCAAAAAATTAGAATACTGAAGAAATCACTATTTACTTCTCGGTTTTTGTAGAAAAAAATGAAAGAAATTAGGGTCACATTAAATCAATCAAAATATGGTACTTTCAAAATGATATGTTAATCTTCAATACTTGGTTGGGAATCCCTTTGCTTTAATCACTGCCTCGATGTGCTATGGCATTGCCTGGGAGTTATGGAAGCCCAGATTTCCTTGATGCCTGCTGTCAGTTTGTTCTTTGTTTTTGGCTCTGGTGCCCCTCATTTTCCTCTTGATAACACCCCAATAGATTCTCAATGGGGTTTAGATCTGGCGAGATGGCTGGCCAGTCAAGCACTGTGATGGCATGGGCATCAAACCCGGTTTTGGTGCTTCTGGTGGTATGGGCAGGGGCCAGGTCCTGCTAGACTATATCTGCATCTCCATACAGATCCTCAGCAGAACAAACCATGAAGTCCTCTAAAACATTCTGGTAAAGTTGTGGTGACCTTGGATTTAAGAAAGCAGAGCTTACCAACACCTGCACTGGACACTGCACCCCAAATCATGACTGACTGTGGATATTTCACACTGGACCTCAAGCAGCTTGGGTTCTGTTCTTCACCTGTCTTCCTCCAAACCCTTGGACCTCGATTCCAGAATGAAAGGCACACTTTACTTTCATCAGAAATGAGGACCTTGGACCACTGGCCAACAGTCCAGTCCTTCTTCTCATTGGCCCATTTGAAACGCTTCTTACGTTGGCTCAGGCTCAGCAGTGGCTCGACCCGAGGAACCCGACAGTTCTATTCCATGTCCCAGATGCGTCTGAATGTGGTGTTTTTTTAAGCTCATTCCACTCTTTATGGATCTCTGCTCGATTCTTGAATCTTCTCTGTTTGATAATCAGCTCAAGCCCATGTAGTTACAGTGAAACCCCGCATATTCGTGGTTCGGCATTTACAAATTCACCTAACAGATTTTTAACCCATCCTCGGTTATTTGCTAGAAATTTAATCGACAATGGAACCTCAATAAAATGGATTAATAGGAGAGGGGGGGGGTCATCAGTTATAGGAGATTATCCGATACACTGAAGCACTTTTTTTGTGGCCATATGCACCCATATTATTGTACAGGAGAAAATTAATGTGTAATTTTTTGTGTGGCCTAAAAGGCCCAGTACAGTACACAGTTATTATAAATAAATATAAAAAAAGAAACTTGAAAATGTTTGACAAGTTTCAAAATGCATCCAAACTTACCGCTGGTGTGCTTTATGTAGACATTGTTGACACACTCGTCATAGGCGAGTTGCTTTCATGAGCCACGAAGAATAAGTGCTTCCAAGTTGCAACTCCGTTGCCATAGATGAATGGCTTGACAAAACAAAACTGTTACTGTTCCAAAAATAGCATGTTCCATACTCCAGAGACTTGTGTGTCATATTCCTCTTTGCGTTAACATTACAGCCAGCCATGTGAGCTCTCTCTGCGGCGCAGAGCACTATGCTAGATATGGTTCATGAACTTCTGCCATCATGGCAGCCACATGGAAATATTGCCACATTCAACATGGCCACCACGTAGGCACATCTGTTAGTTGCATCTAGTCATATTGACCATCTATGACCCAGAAACACATGTCTCCCATTCTCTGCTTGCATTGCGCCACAGCGCCAGTAAACAACAGCGGCCAATTCTAGAACTAACAGACTTTGTCAACATTATTTTTAGTGACAAATGGAAACTATTTTTGGACACATTGCTTGGTTCCAATTGTCCATTTTATCCGATATCTGTTATATTGGGTTCGGTTTCATCGAGGTTCCACTGTATTCGCTGCTTTTGCGAAAGCAATAAAAGTATTACTTTGGCACCATCTGGTGAAATGTTTGTGTTATGGGGTTAAATTCATTGATAGTGTTTTGAGGTGTCCTGTGTTGTTGCCGGTCCTTGAATGCACCTTGTGCAGTGGAAATAGAAACTGAAACCTCGGTCTGGGACGTGTCCCGTCCGCCGGGCTGCTCTCGGGTGGACCCCTGGGCCTGATCTCGCCCCTCAATTGATTGGATGGGGTCCTCAGCCCCCGCGGTGCGGCCACAGCAATTTCAGGACACTTCTGTCAGTCTTTGTGCATGTAAAACGGTACCAATTAATTGCATGTATCCGCAGACACACACCCCTCTGACTCTTTCACTGGGTGTGGGGTCATGCACTTACTGCAACAAATAACTCATGAAGACGCAAATCGCTTGTGTATCCCCTCATTTATACTCTTGTCCTGTAGACTTTTATAATTCACATAATGCCACCACACTTCAGTTGTACAGCCGGGTTCACGACCCTTGTCCTGCATGCTTCTTCTCCTGTCCTTGTCCTGTTCTAGCTTGTCCTGTCCTTCCCTCACAGAGTGTAGCACTACAGCCCCATGCAACACTCATATTTAATGTTTCATTGTTGTAGATAATATAATGATTTACTTCTCTCATCCTGTTTACAATTAGTGCTTTGTCTTTTGTCTTAGTTTCTCTCTCCCTTCTAGAAACTCTGTTCTGTTCGACTAATCAAGTCTGATTCTCATCCATCCATCCATTAAACCACAGCGGAAGCTTAAAAACTCCACTGTGACACAGTAAAACTGTTCCGGCATTAAAAAAAAACAAAGTATGTTTCTGCTTCTCTCCCGATGCAGCTACTAATAGCCTGTATAGTTTACTTTGCATGTATTTCCTAACATTTTTTATTTTGTGGAAATTCCAAAAGGTGAGTTTAATCGAGTTAATACTGTTTGTGTGAAGTGCTAGAGCGCATATTTGTTTGCCCATGTGATGTCACGTCACTTTGTGCTAGTGTGTTATTTAAGCAAGTACGCTTGCAAATACTGTGTTGAGAGCTATATAAAAGAAATACAGTATGTATGTGAGATTAAACTCCCAATTCTGTGTGCCAATGTCTTATAACTGTGTACTTACCAGTATTTGATCAACTCTGTCTCGTTTCTTTCGGCCGAATTTCAGCATCTTCTGCCAGTCAGACTTTTTACTCTTATTCTTGAAACCGTAAAGTTTCAGAACTTCTTCTGTGACAAATTCCTGAATAACAGACAACATAGGGCATTTGACTTTTGGAAGCAACAATATTTTGAATTGAGTTTGTTGGAGACAAATCGTACCAGCACTTTATTGATGTCTCCTGGTGTCTTGAGTCTGTGGGAAAAGGCAGATCTGACTCGCTGTGGTTTCACCCACTCAGGCTGATTGGCATTTGGGTCTTCAGCATATATTTCCTGGAGGATCTCCCTCGTCAGGTCATACACAGCCTGTGGGAATATAGGAGTCTTACCACCTATTTTTTTTGCATACAATATTTTTTTTTGATAGTTATGCACAACAGTATGATAATATATCTCCTTTAAATAACTATGAAGGGAGACATTTACAAAATGTAGTTTTGCGTGTCTGGAGTGCCTGCCTAACAACCATGTGTGAAATTAAACAAGCAAGGGCCTGATTTACTAAGATCCTAAATAGCATGTGCTAAATTACCTGTTCACTCGAAAAGATTGTGCGCATTGTAGGCCGCCGAGTTGTGCGGGAACCTACTAAGATTCTGATCTTTTACTAAGAAGATTCCAATAGCGCACACCAAATTGCATGTTCATTCACTAATAGAATGCATGTCCTGTTGGCAACAGTGGTGGTAACTGCGGTAATTAAAAGAGGGTTTTGTGCTTTAGGGACACCAATGGAAAGTTTGAGCTGATCAATGTATGCGCAAAATTAAGTTTGACGTGATAGAATTGGAAGTGTTAGTGGAAGAGGCTCGCAAACATTATTATAAAATTATATTATATTATTTCATATTGGTTAGCACATCTTCCTCACAGTTCTGAGGACCTGGGTTCAAATTTGGCCTCACCTGTGTGGAGTTTGTATGTTCTCCCCATGTCGGCGTGAGTTTTCTCTGGGTACTCCGGTTTTCTCCCACATCCCAAAAACATGCATGGTAGGTTAATTGAAATTTCTAAATTGCCCGTAGTTGTAAATGTGAGTGCAAACGGTTGTTTGTTTATATGTGCCCTGCGATTGGCTGGTGACAAGTTCAGGATGTAGCCCGCCTCTCGCCCGAAGATAGCTGAGATAGGATCCAGCACGCCTGCGACCCTAGTGAGGATAAATGGTATGGAAAATGGATGGATGGAGTTACAGAAGAGTAATCTATTCCTTCGATAATTTAATAACTGTTTGATTTAACTCGTCCCAAGCGTGTGGTAATTGGATGTCTCTGCCCTTCCTACGTAACACTGCTTTTAAAACTTTGGACAGCACAACCCAAAAGTGTGCTAAAATGACACAGATGCAAGGAAATGTAGAATTGAAATGAGTTTTGTCATAGGTGATATGGCATGATTCCTTCTTGTGACTGGCTCCAAGACAGCCCTTAGATCATTCAGAAGCCCCAAAATTGCATTGCTGAATAGATGATACGTCGCAATAATTTTTTTTCTGGCATTTCAAAAATATTTCACATAACCAAAAAGGCCATTTCATACTGCACTTGCTCAGTGTGAAAGCCCCCCCCCCCCCCCCCCCCCCCGTGTCAAAGCAAAGCGTAACGACGATGGCAACAGGCGTGTGGCCATCCCATATTTGGAAGTCGTAACAGCCTCGAAGGAAGTCAGGAGGGCTTTCCCCGCTGAGTGGACCGCACCTCGGCAGTATGTATTTTTCATTGTTGGAAAACGAGGTGATCCAGTAGCAAAAAAGGAATGGGAATATCCCATACTAATTTCACAGCAGCAGGGCGAGGTAACGTTGAATAGTTTTTCTTCCTTGATAAATGAAATCATCTAAAAACAGCATTTTAAGTTCAGTTGGGTTATATTTGTATGATATTTAGATTTGTTTGATGATCTTAACAATTAAAGTGGGGAAACTATGCAAAAATATAAGCATTTGAGAAGGGGGCCAATACTTTTTCACGGCACTGTAGTTCCAGGAAGAGTGCTTTGAAAGACTCCCGCAGAGACGTCTCGGTATATTATTTTTCTATTGGCTCAAAGTTGATAGTGGGACAGCGGAATTTTTTATGCCTTCCTTCATTTCCCCCTTGCCGTTTACAGTACAAGTCCGCCAAAATAGCACTCAGGAATCACCCCGCTCCAATTGGAGGAGCTTTTTTATGTCACCGCATCAACTCTCCAGAATAGAAATGTTTTCTCTCTGATGACACGACGTCACATAAAAATGCACAAAATGCCCCCACAGCACACACACAATGAAGGGGAAAGTCAAGGGCATCAGACACCTTACCACCTCTCATTTTGCCTACGCTCCCTCCTCTCCACAGTAACCACAGTCATCATTACGCACAGCTGTGCCGATTTGCACTATTTTATTAAATGTTTTAAAATATCACTTTCAGCAATCACGTTTGTGCCAATTTTTGCATGTGCAAACCTTTCATAACTCAGGTCCGAAGTCTTCTTTTGTTAGTTGTATGTTTGTGAGCGAGCGCTTCTGAATTTTGCCCAATTGTAATGTCACAACAGGTTCATTTCAGAATGACTAAAAATGCAGTGTGTAAAGAGTGATGTAATTCTTGATCCTTGGGACTTTGACGAAAACATGTCACAGATGTTACTGAAACACCGAGGGAACTGTTTTAAATTGTGAAAGAAAATGCATGTTTCCTTTAGAACAATAACCTTTGTTTTTAAGACTACAATGCAAGTCCTGTTTCCACTGATGCAGCAGAAAAGAAGGACAACTGTTGCACGCTGTGTTATCACCTGTTTGTAGCTGCGGATGGAGAGGGCCTCCAGGTCTTTCGTGCCGTTTTCAACACCCAAAAACTCTTGAGAAGGTTTGCAGCAGGCCATAAGTGAAAGTGAACCACTTCCCTCCTTTGTAAGGCCACAGCTCTCCCAGATCTCTTGAATAGTAGCATGGACCATCTTTTCAACCTCACCAGCTGAGTGGGGCACCACCATGGCAGGTTGTTCTGGCAGTTTAGGGGGAAGTGGGAGGGCGGGTCTTGGCGGAGTCTTCACCGACTGGTCCCCATCTGGGTGTGAGACAAGTCCCCTCAGGGGATCTTCAGATGAGGAACCAGACCTTCCCAGCTCTGCTCCCAGCCTCTTCTCTTCCGCCCTCTGCTTCTGTTGGAGTTTCTGCTGTTCCCTACGTGAGGTGAGGCCAAAGTCCTCATCAAACCAGTCCTGATCGTCACCTAGCTCCTCCAGCAGATCTCGGTTCAGTTCCAACTCAGCAAGTCGCTTGGCAAGTTCTTCTTGCCCACTGGCCCCCAAAATTGGACTTTCCTGTTCATTTAAAAAAGAAAAAAAAATGATTTGTATACATTTGTCTATTGTTTCTTTGCCCAATTAGATACAGGTTTGTCAGCATAACATTGAACTTTGGTTGAAAAAAAATCAATTGAAAAGGGCAAATCAACATGTTCTGTTTGTCAGTTGTCTAACATTTCAAAATTTCTCTGTTGACAAAAAGGAGAAGAAAGGGAAACCGCTGATCTTTGAGTGGCCCATCTTGACTGGCATTCACTGCTTACTCTATTAGACACATATGCACACATTCTAATGATGACACCCAACATAGGACCTGCCTTTGCAAAGATAGTAATGGTTAGAATTAAAAACATATTTATTATTGTAGTCGTAGTGGTTAAACCAAAATACTACTAACAAAAATACTTCAATTAAAACTGAGAACAATCATTTTACAAATTTAACCAAAGGCAGAAATTTAGATAGAGCTCTTGTAGTGGATTCCATCAGATTGTGTAACTAAAAAGTGTCCCTTGAGAGTGTACCACTATACTGAGCTAGCTGTCAAGCTGTTGACAAGCATTCATTGACAGCTATTGTTGGGAATTTTACTGTTCAATTCAAAGCTACTAAACTTTCATCATCCATAACTTGTAACTTGCACACCTTCTGGAACACTAATCAACTCGACATTTTTTACATTTAAATACTTGAATGTATTTAGCTTTTGATTTACTGAGGTGAAGAAATCAGACTCACCGGTCGGTTACACAACTCTGGAGAGGACGGCTCCTCTTCAGGTATAAAAGAAGATAGACCATCATGTGGTTCCAATAACGAAATAAACCCTTGTTCCTCGGACTGAACGATGATGCCGCCGTTGATCTGATTGGAAGCTTCAATTTTCTGCTCTTTAGCCCTTTTAATCTGAACCAAATGCTGAACGGTGTCAATCACAAAGGTACTCAGTAGTTTGTCTGCTAATGTGTCCGGAGAAATTTGATCCTTCTGCACGTCCTTGTGATCACCAGCTACATGGGAAACCCCTGAAAATATCAACTCGTTATCTGGGCCCACCTCTTCCTTCTCAACAACTGCAGAAATCTCCTGACTATATAGTGGCAAATGCTGGTCTAGCCCGTTGTCATTTTCAGCTATCGAAGAAATCTCTTGACTATTTGTTAGTGTGGACTGGTCAAGAGAATTGTCATTCTCGACTTTGGCAATCTCCTGACTAATTGGTGGCAAGTACTGATCAACCACATTTTCCTTGTTGACAATGCTAGTTATCTCTTGGCCATTCTGTGGTATGGATTGATCGTGATGTTGGGAATCGAGGTGTATTTCAGCTTTTAGTAGTTCCTGGCCATTAAGGTTTCGCTCTAGGTTAGCTGCTACATTTGTGAACTCTACCAACACATCATTATGAGAGGGTTCTTCACTTTTCTCCAGAATTTGTATATTTTCAGATATATCCTCTTTACTTTTCTGTTCATCCTCACACTGATCTGACACATCATCAGAGTACAATTCGTCATGTCCAGCAGCGTCTGTGAAGAGCTCAAAGTTATTGGACAGATGAATAATCTTTTCAGGAGGAGCGAAGATCCCATGACGTTCTTTGCACTCGAAGTATACTACTCCATTGTAGGTGCCACAGTTGCTCCCCTCAGACTTGTCTAACGCCACACCAGCCCAAAAGCCTCCAGCAAAGCTGGTTGGACCTTTAAACCTTAGTGTCCCGGGCTGGACGTTACCAACAAGAACACGGTCTCCGATGTTGAAACTTGGCATTTCATCTATAGTCAGAGAGAGAGGGCTGTGTGAGATAGAGATGGGTGCCGGGGAGATGGAATTAATGCTATGACTATCATTGTTAAAGTCCTCAGCTCCCTGAAGGAAATCTAGTAGTCGACTAGATTCATGGCTTGCACCACTAGCAACAGAACAGTGACTCAAGTCTTCAGCAATCTCCTCTTCAATCGCTTCATCTTGACTGGCAAACTGGATTTCAGTATGGCAAACTGAATCCGGCTTAGAAATATGCTCCTTCCTAGGTGAAGACGGTACTGATGACTCAAAGTCATCTTGGTAATCTGTCAGAGGAGAAGCCTGGACATCCCGTATTGGTGCCTCCTTCACTGAGGAAATGACATCCAAGTCCTGTCTACAGGAATGGTCAATGGATGGGGGCTTGTCAGAGTGTGCGATGAGGTCCGCTACAGCAGAATGTGAATCCAACACAGTGTCATCCTTTTCAGACTCAATTATTTGTGACTTAGCATCTTCAGCAGAGGGTCCTAAAGAGTCTGGTGATTGACCCATCTCTTGACCTGATGTCAGGAAATCTGGACCGCCACGTACAGAGGATGGCGCCATAGCTTCAACATTGAGCTCTTCAGATGCCGAGGTAGATCTGTTATGACCTAAATGAGGAGAGGCATTTGTCATAAATATAGTTAAAACACTTGAGTTCCGCATCAATAAGCAATTATGAGACGTAAAAACAAACCATACTTTGGTGAAATGATGAACTACTGCGTAGCCCCACAGTAGGTATTTCACTGGTTTCAGACCTAAAAAGATTATGCTTTTAGTTTGGTTTATTTTCTAGCTGGTGTATAATAATTAATAATCATAATGGATACAAATTTGTGTACCTTTTGATAGGAGATAAGAGTCTGGATTGATCTACAACTAATGTGTAATCTTTCTTCCGAGGCATTGGCTCAGGGTCTTTGTTCAGTTCTGCCTTAGTTTTTCCAATGTAGTTGTCATAGCTCTGAAAATACAGATGAATGCTCTTTAACAGAAATATGAATCAGTAACAAAAAAAACAAAAAAAACCCAAACAAATACTCGATCAGAAGAAAATGCACAATATTTACCGCCAGTTGTTTGAGCAGGCTGGCCTCTTGTGCCTTCAGGCGCTCCTTATGCCTCATCTTCTGCTCCCTTTTGAGCTGACTGGCCATATACTTGCGTTTTCTCAGCTCCTCTTTCAGGGCCTTGATACGGATTTCTATATCACTCTGCTCTGAAATGGGTTCTGTAAAGCAAGTGCAGATAACACATAACACAATGTGAGAGGAAAATCAGACCACTGTGATTAGCAAAGTGTAATCCAACTTGGGCTCACTCAAATTTAAACCTAATTCTTTAGGGATTAGTGTATGTTTTCTTTATGTCTAAAGTTCAGTTTTAAGCTTCTTGTCACACAATTTCTGCATATTAAAATTATAGAAACTCATTTAGAGTAACATAATTTATCAAGTTTTAAACCACGTAAAGGTGCTTTGGTAGATTTATTTATCCATTATTATTTTTTGTTGTTGTACTGAGTGAAGCATTTTGTGATCCTTTTTCCTGCTGCAAAGTGGAAAATGCTTGTAGCACCACACTGCAACTCGCTACACAGTGCAAGCTATGCAGGTTCTTTATGTTCGCCATCTCCACTTGCCCTCTTCCATCTTGTTGGAGGGACAGTAAAGCTATCATACTGAGTTCGGGTTGCAATGCTTACATGTGTGAGTTATGTTGTTGAGAAACTCACCGGTCTGTGAAGAAATAGGTTTTTCCACCAGCCGATTTGGTTCCTGCTTGGATATTTGGAAGGAGGAGTGAAGCTGAGTCTTGCTCACACTGCTGATATCAGATGGAGAGACACGTTTGTGGCTGCCTTTAACTGGAGAAGACTGGAAAGAGGACATAACAGATATATAACTAGACAAGACAACTGTAGCAACTGTACTGAAAATGCTGGACAGACATTTTGTGTGAACAGACATTCAATGTGAAGTTCATCTTAGAGTAGCTAAATGCAGTTGCACAAACCTGCTTGCTCAGTGTGAGTGAAGCAAAGTCATCAATGTAATTTGTAGGGCTGCTCGGGTTGGAGGCCAGTGTTATTTCAGCCACTGATGAAGTTTGTGCTGAGGATGGACTTTTTGGTTCCTGGAAGTGTCCTTCTGTATGTATACTGCACTCAGATGTTGCTGAGGAATAATCATCCTCAGTCATGTACTCTGAAAATAAAACCACGCAAAAAAAAATATAGTCAAGTTTTCCCACCCACTAAAACGCCAGATCGTTTTTATCTTAGATAAATTACTGATAATCACAAGTGACTTATTTCAAAATTAAAGAATTTGACTACCTTTTTCACTAACTGCTCTTGGTTCTGAGTTTCGATGGTGACTGGACTTGGGGATTAATATCGCCTTGCTCCGACTCTGCGATATGATACCGCCCTCTCTCCAACTAGCCAGGGCCTCCTTTTCTATCCTCCGGACCTCTGCCTCCTCTTGATCAAGACGCTTTTTCCACTGCAGCAGCTCCTCAGCGTGATGGCGCCTATGCATCAACTGCTGCTCCCGCTTAGTCAGGAATCTATCAGGTGGATGGTAGGAATAATGGAAAAGAAAAATGCAGAGATGAAGTGTGTGACGTGGGGGAGGGAAAGAAGGGAGAAAAAAATGGATGTGGTTAAAGACAGAATAAAAATGCGAGGTAGTATTGGCAAACCAGGAAAAATGGTAATGATCAAGGTACAAGTAAGAGAACGTTTACCATAACAAAAAAGTTCAAAGCAGGCAGATTCAAATCATCAAGACAACGGTTTTCACAGCAAGCTCACTTCAGACATGCTGTCTTTAGATTTAGAGGTATTTCTCAAAAGTAACTAATCAGCCATACAAGAGAGGAAGATTCATTAACCAAAGGCGATGAGAATAGCAGGAAGAATGGTTGATTTGAGCATTAAACTGAATCCCCAAGATACCGTAACTTACACCTAAATATATATTTAGCAAATAATAACACCCTCTGTTTGCATAGGTTTCATCTCAGTGTTTCCTTAATTTGACCAATTGAAAGTATTGTATTGTAATAAATATAAAGGCACCAAGTCAGGTACAGAAGTTGCATAATGTGGCATTTCAATGACAGAAAGGCTGTTACGCTTCAGCATTTATTCTTGATCTAATTTAAAGGTCACTCTCTTTTCCCAATTCAAACTGATGAAAGATCAGATACTGAAGAACCACCTACGTTTTCCATTAAAGAAAATGGCTGTGTACTTATTAGCCCAAGCTGTGCAACAGTTACCCAATAAAGAGAGACAATTAAGCTATATTGGATTCATTAACGAGACATACCTCTGCTCCACTCTATAAAATACATTCTTTTAATTCCATGCAATAGTGTGGCTTAATTTAAAACCTTTTGTATTATTGACTGCCACAGTCAGTGCAGAAACAAACTGAACCTCTTTTAAATTTGTAAGCCGAGAAGGAAAAGATTCAACACCACAGAAATGAGTACAAATTGTAGAAGGGAGTCAAGATTTCCCATCCAACAAGGAAAGGTACAATCAATATGCATAACCTTTGATCTTCACCTTCAATGCCCATTACTGGAATCTCTTAGTTATTAGTGTCACTACATTTACTCTCCTTGAAAACTCTTAAATCCAATGTGAAGTTGTCAAAAGTTAAGCTTATTTCAGCACATCTTTCCTTGGACATTTAAAACAACCCTCACCACAAAAATGCCATCCTGCAAAAAAATTTTTTAAATATTAAACCCAGAAACCCCACCAAACTCATCACATCAGTCATCATTCTCCACCACACCCTTGTGTGGCCCAGTGCCAGCGGTTGAACACAAGCTTTTCCATTGGGAGAAGGAGGGGGTGAGTGTAAGTTGGGGATGGGGGTCCAGGCTAGGTGCAAGTGCGGCAGAAGATGTAGAGAGAGAACTGCACAGTACCTGTCCAACTGCTTGTAGATAAAAAGCTGGAATTTAGGATGAAGGTTGGGAAGACAGACACTAAGAGAGGCCCAGTGCTGGGCCGTGAACACAGAGAAGAAGCAGTGGACGGGGGAACAGTGTCTACAACACACAAACATGCAACAAAGTGAACAAATCACACACATACACGGGAAATGTAGTAAATATGACAGCAAATGAATGACATGACAAAAAGCAAAAAAAGGGGACAAAGGGAAGGAAACAAGCAGAGAGAGAGAGAGAGAGAGAGAGAGAGAGAGAGAGAGAGAGAGAAAAGAATGACATTAGCAAATGTTTCGTGTGTCTTGTTGGAAACAGTCGTGCTTCCTTGAATACATTTAATTTTCAAATGTTGCCGTGATGCATTAATCAAAAACGTTATAAGTTCATTATGCAAGCAAAATGAGCCGCCATGCGTGTTTGATGAGGATGCCTACAGTATTTGAAACAGTGATAAATTGATGAATTTGAGAGAAAGTGATTGTTAGGTAAGCACATTGCACAGTAGGGAGTAAGGCAATGAGCAGAAGCTGGCTAGTGGTAATAAGAAAACGCGAGAGCAGACAATCATTAATTCAAAGAGGATCGTAGGCAACAAACAAGCACCCCAATAAATCCTGATCAATGTCAGTAATGTTTGTTGTACTGGTTGTATTTTCAAATATATTGTAGTACATATTAGTTACCATGCAGGTAAGTCGCACTAGTAATTTAATTGCAAAGAATGGCAAAGATAATATCACCTAGCCAAAATAGTCACCATGACAGAAGTGAGGGGTAAAGTCTTAAATCCCAGGAAAATAAACCCTATTCTTTTAACTCCTCAGCTGTGAAAGGCTCTGCAATCACATGACTTAAGCTGGCAGCCAAGCCAAAAAGCCACACAAATTCCAATCACATGCAACTTACTGGCAACAAAAACAAGTAGGAACAGAAAGAAAATTAGGGATACAACAATACCACTTTTTTGCAGATTGAGTACGACTATATGTAATTACATTTGAGCAAGCAAGTATTGATAATGCCATTACATCTTGCAAATGTGATGAAAATTTGTTTTATTTTAATCCAATATTGTTCTTAAACACAAACCTTTCTTGAAAACTCCACAGGTTTGACTCAAATATAATACTTTTTAAGAGTAGAACTAGAAACTTGTCATGAGAGCTCTCTCGCCTGCCAGACCCTCCTTGGCCACAAATTTCTGACTGTAGTGCAGCTGGCTTGACAAGAGCCGAGCAGCACGTAGCGGAGATTGTGTTGGGGCTCGACAAATTGCGACCAGCCGCCAAAACTCACGGAGGGAGGCGGCCACCTTGAACATCAATTTTCCAAAACAAAATTTGTAGTCAGCTTTAATGTTGGCGTCCTTGTCTAGCTGTAAGTATCTCCAAACAGCTGACATGGCTCCTACGCCACCTGCCCGGAAGGTATATGTCAGGCTGGTAAAGTGATATCGGTGTTGTAGTATTGGAGCATTTTTTCACGAGTTGGAGTACAGTCGTATATAGATTTGGCGCAGATAATGATAATGGTATTGGTGTATCCCTAAAGAAAATAATAAAAAAAATAAAAATCAGAAATTCCTCCAGCGCAACAGTTAGTGATTAAATGGGGAAGTGTATTACTGTGAAAACTGGTCTTGTCTAAAGACGAACACGGACCGTGCTTATTTTCACATCCACAAGATGTCCACAAGATTGTTAGTCTCATTTTGGTTAGATTCTAACCAAGTTTTAGCCCTCAAAACTCAGTCAGCATTGATGATTTCATACCATGGGCTAACCAGGATATGGGAGGTTGTCAAAAAGTAATTCAGAAAATTCTATCAATAAAGAGCATTTACTTTTCATCCATGTGAGAACGCATCTTCTTGAGCTTCTGCATGATGCTGCTGGTCTCACTTGCAGAGATGGAAGGAGACGGTGATGGGGTGCGGCTGTCATCCGGAGATCTCATGTTGTGTGCTGCTGCTTCTGACACGGGCGTTTCTGACACTGGAGTCTCCTGGGGAACAGATGAAAGAGTGTTCTTTAAGTTTTAAGTCAGCACAACCGTTCTTCTGTGGATGATTAATAACTGTTTCACTACTTACAGAAGGCACTTCACACCCAGCAGACTTCAGACGTTCTTTCAGTCTCTGTGTTGAGGTCCTCATCCGCTCAATCTCCTCTTGCTGCTTCAACAACAGCTGTTTTTCTTTCCTTGCGGCTTTGTTCGCTTCTTGAAGACGCCTGATCTCAGCCTAGGGTCATAGCATATTTAAAATCATAAGCGCAATGGAATTGATGACTAGATTAGGATACCTGGGTGGTGTTAACTGTGAAGTACCTGCTCCTCCTGAAGTCTTAACAAAAGGCCCTTCTGCTTCTTCCTGATAGGTGGTAATTTGTCATCCTCGCCCTTGTTCCTCAGCTGCTTCTTCTGGTGCTCCAGCCACGCCAGCTCAGTTCTGATCTTTTCTTTGACAGCTTTCTGGCGTAGACGCAGCAGAGCATTCTGATGCTGCAGTCTTAAGTCCTCGTCTTTCATGTGCTGACGAACCATGCCCATGGTGAACCGGCTGAAGCTGTCCTGTCCACTAGAAAAGGCCAGATTTGGATTCTGATTCTGTGGGAGAAGAAGCCAAACAATTTGAAGCTTTCGTTGAGGAAAAGAAAAACTATACAATAATGCAAGCTGCTAGTTAAATGTAAACTAGATGAAGCGGGGATACAGCAGAGTCAGAGGAAGTGAGACAATGCATTGTGAGTGAAAATATGAGACATACTGTATGAATCACAACCACAAGAGGCACTTCCAAGCAAAGGTTAAATGTGCTAAATGTGTGCACAAAACTTGCATGCCAGAACAGGCCTCTCACCTTTGTAACATGATGTGACACTGAGACTACAGTTGTGCTGTCATCTGCAGCTTCATCCTCTGAATCCTCGTGGTGCTGTGGCCTGTTCTCCAAAGAACTACCACGGTGCACCTTAGATGGCAGCAAAGAGCTGAAGGAGCACTCTTCCACCTCATCCTCTGTCCTCGACGAGTCAAACTTGAAGGAGTACTCTGAGACACAAGACAAGCATAGTGCAGTGCACATTGTAATTCATGGTGGAATGCAAGAATGCTGTTCAGAGACAGTTGTGAACAGCTTTAAATTCAGTGGAAGTATGCTTTTTATGTGGTACCCTTGTCATCAGCTACAGATGGGATGCTTTCACTACAAATGGAGTCGTTGTCTGCAGTGGGACATCCCTCCTCTATTGAATTGCTGCCTGCTTCCCCCTGTGCCCGCTTGTCATCTTCTTTCTTCCATATCAATTCTGTTTCTTCTATGTTCACCTCATTGATATGATCTGTAGATGTGGATGAAGTGGTATTGGGACAGCTAGCGTCTGCACCACTGAAGAAATAAGAGGGGGGGACACGTTATACTTTGTTCCTTATGTCCACTGTGATTCAATGAAACTGGTGTTATGTAAATAAGACTAGCTGGTACATGAGGTTTGGTCTTTGCACAGGCCGTGAGTCAGTATGACTGAGGCTTTGACTTGATTCCTCCTCTCTCTGGAAGCTAGAAGCAGAATGAATAACTGTGTGAGTGATTATCAGTGTAAGAGAATATTATACTGTAATAAATTACAATACATTAGTGTTTTACTGGCTACACAAATAAGAGCCAGGTTTTTTTTTTTTTTTTTTTTTTAAATAAAGGGACTTACCTTTCAGAATCCGACTTCTGCTTTTCCCGCTGGTGCTTGCTCAGAACTAAAGACTCGGGCACAACAACAGACACAGCCAGAGCTCCTTCGATCTGAGTCCGTGCCAGATCAGTCAACTGGAAGACAAAAATCCGCACACTGGTGACATATTGCACGCTTGTTTTTACACTGGGAATTATGCATTTACTGCTGTGACCCAACAATCAATTGGCCATATCGCAGAATTGCTAACCTCTTTGATGTGACGCGCCGCTTCAGCCGTCTCTTTTTGAGTTAACACCAGTTTTTCCAGCAATTCTTCATGAGCCTGGCCAAAAACAAACAGGCACTTCAATCATATTGGTATTGGTATGTATTGGTATTTTATGCAGATGAGAAAGAAACAGCTGAAAAGAAGTGTTTTTGTGTGAGTGTCAATTTGTACCCTGGCTGTTCTCTGCCTGTCTTCTTCCCGCTGCAGCTGGGCCTCAAGAGCCTTTCTTTCAGCCTGGATCTTCTGCTCGTAAAGGTCATTATCATATTTCTGCTGTTTGACCTATAATATTTATAGAGAAATGCACACTGAAGTTGTCATTTAACAAAAATTATAGACGACAAAAGTAAAAAAAATTAATATTTGTCATTGATGTTTTCTTGTTAAATAAAAGAAAAGCCTAGGCCTTACTTCACCTTCAGTATCTGCACCAATGAAGCATTCTCCTGCTGGGCCATGGACACACCCATCAGCCTCTCTACATCCCCTAGATGTTTCAATGACTCATCTATGGACTCCTGGTACTGGAGCTCTGCAGTCACGTGCTGATGCAGGATGGCAGGCGAATACTGGAGATTACCTGAGAGAAGGAATGGGGATGAAGAGAAAGTTAGATATGTCATGATTGACTCATGACTAATGATCCTGGGAAAAAAAGGTCAATGGTACAAGTTCTCTAACTATCATTAATAAATAGTCCTGCCAAAAGGTTAAAGCTATAACTGTAAATGGTTTGAAAACGTTTGCAACATTGATTATTTACCCGTTGCCCTGCTGCTGTTACTGGGCCCAACACTAAAGCCATTTTTTGGAAGTTCACTGCAAAAATCTGCAGCAGGAGAAGAGTCTGGAGTCATACATGCCCTTAATGGTGGAGACTTTGGCTGCTTGGCCTGCAAAGATTAGGGCACAGTTTGATAATGTTAGTGAACAGCCATTACAATGGTCAGGTGATGACTGAAATTAAACATTTATGAATAAGCCACAGATAATTACTCATCTGAAAGACCCAAAAGGTAATTAGTGTGCACTTCTACAGATTACTACGAGTGAAAAATACATAACACACAACAATGCAAAGTGAGCAGCCAAATATCAAATACCAAGGGTAATAAAGTATAAAGAATATTACATACATTATTACCATCCTGAGCAAAACTAAAAATGCTCCTTCACATTTAGCATGAAGGCAAATGATCCACTCACTTGCTGAGCCACAGGCAGACCAATCAGCCTCTCCACATCCCCGAGCTGTCTTAATGACTCATCTATGGACTCCTGGTACTTGAGCTCTGCTGCCATATACTGCTGCAGGGCGGTTGGTGAATAATGGAGTTTACCTGAACAGACAGGTACAGGAGACGTTTCTTGTAAATATCCAATGTAAAGTAACACACGTCTTCAACATTAAAAAAATTTATGCCTCGGGGTCAGGTCTCAACTCTACCATTTTTTCGAGAATCATTCTTCAGAGAGGATGTAGCTTGAAGCAAACCCAAATCGGGAAAGGCTGAAGGAGAAGCCAATCTTCCTTGAGATGGTGGAGACTTTTTACTTTCCATTCCCACACTAGAAGTGCAATACAGAAACATCACAAACCGTTAATCAATACAGTGATTTCAAGAACAAAACTATATTTGCAACTATTCAGTTGAACATTTTCAATTTTGGTGATAAGGCTATATGAGGCGATTCAACATTCCTCCTGAGGATAGAGTTGACCAAACAAGAGGGCATCCATAGCACTACTGCTAGGAATGCTCTCCTGTTTCGATGGCCCAAGCTCATGAACAGATATATTGGGATGCACAAATTATCAGGGATGCCTCTGCTGCACTTTAAGTTGCTAAGCAATTAACAGAGGCCACACATAGAGTTTAAAGATGATAATTTATTTGAAACAAAAGCAGTCTTTTCATTAAACTGGAAAATCCTCAACACCTTAAAGAGGAAATGTTAAATGAGCTGAGCTTTGCAATTGTGACATAAATGCCACCTGGTGGTCAAGTTTAAAATAATTGTATTTATTATTGATTCAATCACCTATGTGGACTGCAACTGTTCTTTGACTGTTGGCTAACTCCGCTGCTATGAAATGACACAAAGTCATCTTCATAGACTGCTGCATCTCTGTGGGAATCTCCAGATGATAAAGAGCAAGCAGATGGAGAATTCCTGTCATTCACTGCGGAAGGGAAAACAAGAGAAATATTCAGGTGTTTTTTGTCTACATGCAAGAAGTACTATCCTTGCACTTTTTCATAAATGGGCACCAGGCAGTGTCATCCAGAGGTAATTATGAGTAAACTAACCTTTAACATTGAGGTTCTTTAAGTAAATGTTGATTACACTGAAAGGGTCTCCTTTGTTCAACTCCTCCCAGGGCGTTTTACTGCTGTTCTGTGGGGCTAATGGTGACGTGAGGGCCAAGCACTTGGCGGCCTCCTTCTGGAAGTCAGTGAGGTGTTGCACTTCAATTCTTTGACCAGCACAGCCATTGGAGCGATCTGTTAATCTCAGAACATGATTGTTGGCAGGGTGTGGAGGGCTCACTTCATCCTTACTGAAGCTCCCCTCACTCAGGATGGTACCCTCACTGATAGAACCTCCACTTGAGTCGTGTAGATCTGTCCTATTCTCCCTGTTGCCCTCAGCTGGTCTATAAGGTCTAATGTGAGGCATGTCATCTGCTCCCTCTAAGCCATTGACTTGGTTCCTATCGAGTCTATAGCTGTTAGATGAGTACTCTGTTCGATCAGCAGTAATTTGCTGTGGTTGCCCTTTGAAGGTGTGCAAATTCCCAGCTCCCGAAAGGGAGGCGCTATTATATGGAATAAGACCTGCGCTTGTTATAAGTTTCTGGATCCTCGACGTCAAGTCGTTATTTTCAAATGTGCCATGTCCAGGTGCCAAGCCTCTCTCGTCAAGATCTGCCCAAGTGGACCTTGGGGCCAAAATATCCGTTTCCAAAGACGTTGCCTCACCATAGTTGATTCCCACCCGAGCTATCTGCCGGGCTTCACTCTCTATGCGGTTAGAGAGGGAGATGGCCGTGGCCTTGAGGGCGTCAATGCGGGATCTCCTTGACTGAGACCAGGTGGGGGTTTCTGCATGGGCAGGCTTGACATTACCAGCTTCTACTGTGTTCTCCAGCATCAGAGGGCGAGAAAGGAGAGGGCCGTAGCTTGTACACTCTAGTGCACCAGTGCTGGAGGCAGAGAGGGATTGAACAGCTGGGCTGAGGTCAGGATTAAGTCTAGAAGTAACTCCAATATCCAAATCACCCCTACAACAGAAATGACAAAATAGATGTAAGCAGCTCACCCCACGTCATTATAACTATACAATTTGTCTCCTGCAGATTGCACTGAAATGCAATCCTTTTAAAGTAAATGTTTAAATATTATCATCATATGAGCAGAAGATGAAGACATCTGGAGAAAAACAAATCACACCAGAATAAAGGCTTCTTTACACTTGCACAGGCTGTGACCGCGCTGACGTCACTGCGGCTATCCCGCGCGCAGTTTGCCTTTACACTCGAATGCAACCCACGCGCGCAGTTCTGAAAATGTACTGATGTTCTCCTCCAAGTCGGGGGTGTCGCTACGGCTGGTATTGGCTAGGACACCACAGGGTGTTCTGCATTTTTTGGCCATTTCCGGTAGCCGTTTTTCCTTTCCTTTCAAGGACCAAAGCAACAACAATGGCGACCGTGGAACAGTGTCTGCTAGAACAAAAGGACCTAGAAGACCAGATAATACCTTTAATTATGCTGCAAAATCGATCAAGGCGGCATAGATGGTATGTCGAACCAAGGGACAGCATGTGACTAAAACGAACCAATCACGAGAGACGATCTCCGCGGCATTCTACGCGCACAACAATTTTTGTTGTGCGAGCGTCAAATGATGCAGAGGTGTAGCGCGGGCCAATGCATCGGTCAAGTGATGCAATGCGGGCGTTGTCGGCCGCGCAAGCGCGGGAGTATAAAGAGGCCTTAAGCCATGGTGTCAAACTCAAGGCCCGGGGGCCAGATGCAGCCCGCCACATCATTTTATGTGGCCCGCGAAAGCAAATCATGCTCGTCAACCTCCGTGATTTTTGCTAAAATCTGTACCCATGGCACACCTCCTTTACTTTTATTTGCTTTTATTTGTTCAAATCAGGTGGGCCAGCTCTAAAGGCTCCTAACCCTCTTTCCGTGGGAAAATCACTTAGTTTTGAGCATTACCACAACAATATGATTGACATACATCAAAAAACAATGACATAAGTATACCACCACAATATGAAAGTATTGTTTATGATTAGATCCATCCATCCATTTTCTACACCGCTTATCCTCACTAGGGTCGCGGGCATGCTGGAGCCTATTCCAGCTAACTGCAGGCAGGAAGTGGGGTACACCCTGCAGGAGTTGCCAGCCAATCGCAGAGCACCTTTAAACAAACAACCATTCGCACTTACATTCATACCTACGGACAATTTAGAGTCTGCAATTAACCTACCGTGCATGTTTTTGGGACGTGGGAGGAAAACCGAAGTACCAAGAGAAATCCCAGGCAGGCACGGGGAGAACAAGCAAACTCCACACAGGCAAGGCCGGATTTGAACCCGGGCCCTCAGAACTGTGAGGCGGACGTGTTAGCCTGTCAATCACCGTACGGCCCGTTTATGATTACATTAAATTGCAAATTATTTACTTGCAAAACAAACCAATTTATTTAAAATCATAACAGAACATGGATAAATCATGACTACTGCAACTATTGCACTTTATTTTAATATATATAACAAATATAGCAGCATTGATAATGCTGCATGCAAAAAGAAAAGATGTGCGTGATTTGCGGCGGGAGGAGTTTACCGGACTGGCAAGCTTGCTCACCAGTAGTCCAGATGCGTTGACAGCTCACTCTCGTCATTTAAAATGAATAGGTTGCAGGCCAGCGTCAATATAGGAATGTGGTGGCCACTCCACTGGCCAGACACAACAGCGTACTGTCTGTGGCGTGTGCTGCGCATGAATGTGACGGTGCTGTGATAATAGGGTGTCCTATCTGAAAGAAGCAGTCAATTATGTTGCAGCGGGTTGCTTTTAACTCAAATGGAATTAATAACCCTGCGTGGGTTTTCTCCGGGTACTCCGGTTTCCTCCCACATCCCAAAAACATGCATTGTAGGTTGATTGAAGACTCTAAATTGTCCGTATGTGTGAATGTGAGTGCGAATGGTTGTTTGTTTATATGTGCCCTGCAATTGGCTGGCGACCAGTTCAGGGTGTACAACGCCTCTCACCCGAAGATAGCTGGGATAGGCTCCAGCACGCCCGCGACCCTAGTGAGGATAAGCGGTATGGAAAATGAATGAATGAATGGAATTCACAACAGTGATTGAGACTGCGTCAAACAGTCACCTCTCGCTCTCTCTATCTCGTGCAGGAGGAGATCACACAGATGTGACAAGATGAAATTTTTAATCGCACAAGCTGAAAAAAAAGTCACATATGGGACTAATTTGGTTGCAGTCTCGAGCCCTGCAGTATCAATATTCCACTGTAACAGAAGTTTTATCTGTATGATGAATGTGGCGTTACAAGCCTTGAAGGGTACAAAAGGAAAGGTATGGAAAATCTATAGTTACAATTCTCTAAAAAAGGAGAAAAGCAGCACACGTATAATTATTATTGCGCAGCTAAAAGATGTCATCTGCCATAGATCTACCTGGCTAATTGAGGAGATAGCTGATCGGTCAAAGACCTGTCACTGCTTGAGGGGCTCTGTGGTAGGTCCATTTTCTTATTCTCTTTATCAGACTCTCCAGACGGCTGGTACATTGGTCTCTGTGATGCAAAGATAAAACAGGAGACGGGGAACAATTTCGTCAAACTTTCTCCAACAAATCTGACAAAGCATTAGTTTAAGAATGGAACAAATTAGTTTGTTAAAAAAAAATACCAGTTGATTTGATGCAACAGATGATTGCATCTGTATGGCCTCTTCTAGATGGGTCTCATCCATTCTCAGAAGGTTGTAGGTCTCCTCTCTATATCGATTCTGCCAAGGAGTCGCGGTTGCCTCGGTGGGAGTGACTACAGTTTTAGCCATTTCCTTTTGCCTCCTGTAGAGCTCCTGCAGCCTCTGGTTTCTTTTGTCTGACTCCTCTTTCAAGGATTTCTTCTCTTCTGCTTGTCGTCTCTTTCTCGCCTCTTTCTGCTTAACAATGTACTGACGAATTTTATCTGAATCATAGTGGCGCCTTTTCTCCTGAGCCACATTAGTCGACTCTGGTCGATCTGGGGAGGGGTTGGCACTACGGCAGCCTCTTGAGGTGCCATATGTTGGCACCGTAATTCCAGAGAAGGAGAGAGGAGTCCTTGTTTGAGACAATGACCTTGCATTCCCCCTCTGACTGCCCTTACCTTTCCCAGATCTTGGCCGAGACCTCTCCCCCTCCTCAGATGCTCTGCACTCAAGCCGTGGGTCATCAAATATGGCCTGGATGTCTGCTGACAATAAGTCTTTGCGTGAAGGCACTGGGCACTTGTCTGGACCAGCAGACGAGGGGCTAGAAAGGGATGTGGAGTGGCTTTTGGATTGACCCTGAAATTCACAGTGATTCCTGTCTGTGCTTGTAGGATGAGATTGGTGGTTTGCTTCAGAGCCTCCAATATTGGAACGCCAATGGGAAGCTGTAAAAAGTGTGTGGGGGGGGGGGGGGGGGGGGGGAGAGGGGGTCAAAACATTTAAATAATGACAAGAAATGCATGGTTACAGAACATCACAATATAGACATCCTCCAATTGTTTATCATGCAGTTGGTATATTTGCGCAAGTTGCTCAGCTAAACTAGTTAACTTTCTTTTGAATGACTGAACAAAAACAGACAATTTTGTTGTGTCAAATCACACACAAAACAAATTTAATCCAATCCAACAGCGATCTGTGTTCTGCCTATTCAAAATATCGATGTACAATTAAATATCTTGAGTGCATAATGACATAGCTTCAAATCTGAGTGGAGAGCCGATTATTCGTCAAATTGCTTGAAGAAATGTGTATAATATATATGCGTATGTTGAAACTATACACAAATCATTGAATTCATCATAACTATGCATTTGACTTTTTTTTTTTTTTTTTTTTTTTAAGAAGGAAAAGAAAATTCAATTTGTCACCTAGCATACAATGAAATTGCATGGAAGTAATTTATGGGTAGGTGGGGGATTGCCATGCCAACTTCAATCCGTGCCAAACAGAAAATCGCAGTCTAGATTTTAAAGAATCTAATCCAGACAGTTGTGAACCACGCTATGTTGAACCGGGCTTCATTGGCTGCCAATGCCCTACTCTACCACTCCCCAGGGTTCTTGCCGCCTGCAGTGGGAGCAAGCTCATCATCAAATCAGGCCACAACTCATTGTTCACCCAACCAAAACAGTCAACCTCAATTCCTTCTAGTCAATGGCAGCGAGTAGAGACAAAGTTAATAGGACACAATTTGAGGAAGATGACAAGTATATGGACTTATTTATTAAAGCTGCTTTGTTTTGGTGTGTTGCATGTCTTGGACATTCTAACCTTCATAAAGATTTCAAAGCATGTATATACACCATCAATTTCATGGATGGACTCTATCCCATGTAATAACAGCCTTTGCAAAAATGTTGGACCGTAGAGGAGACTGCAGTGAGGACACATTAAAATAGTAATTCTCTTTTAAGCAATGAAGACTTGTCACGCAAATTGTGGATGTAACTAATGGAAAGGTTGTATTTATGACATCAGAATAAGATGATCCGAATGGCTGCTTAAAGCACTTCAACATATATCACTTTTTTTTTTTTTTATCTCTCTACATTATTTTTCGCTTTTGACCACACTGCATGTTGATACTCTGCCAAGTGGTACAAGATTATCATCTGAGAAACAGCAAAAATGGCAAGATTACAGTTGGGCTGAGTCAGCTGTCTATACTCCAATGGCCTAATTTGGTCCCATATTTTGGCTATTTAGACCCCCATAGAGTGACCCTCTAACATGAACTTCATATAAGTGTCAATTTCATTTCAAAATCACCTTGGGTTTTGTCATACGAGTGTCCAGGAAAGGCCCCTCTGACAGCTACTTCTATGTGACCCAGTTTTGTATGCGCTTTGTCCATATTTGGCTAAGACCGCCCCCGTTCCTCTGATTGATTGCCTCCGTGTAGAACACCCACTTTTGATAGCACACCTGTTTGTTATGTTGACAGCACTGGCTGGGAGTGGAAAGGTGGAGATCTTAGCGAGTGATGTAGATAAGCTCGAGAAATTCAAATGACCAGATTTCTGGCCTCTCAGCAGAAAAATGTCAAACTCAGGAACGCGTGGACGATTTTAATTCGTATTTCATATGTTTACTGAGGCACCATAGAGACAATATTACATCCTAAATACTAGAAAAGGTTGATTTGGCAAATGCGGGACCTTTAAAGAAAAAAACAAAACATGGGTATCGTCCCATAACGTATGAATGGAATAGTTCACTGGCTCCAACCTGTTTGTTGTGGTTTGTCATCGAGTTGGTGCCTCTTCTCCCTTGGTTTCTTGGGAGCTGTACCAAGTACCTTGTTTACCAGCTTCAAGCCCTCACGCCAGGAAGCAGGGGTAATCACTGCAACAAAAATATTAGGTCTTATTGCCTATCTAGTGAAGTACAGGTATAATAGAAATGATCTAATTCAAAAACCCACAGAAATGTTCAAGCAGTTCCTGGTAATCAAGATACATGTCGACAAACAAGCTTCTCTTTGAATAGATCTGAAGAATCACATGAACTTTGCTGCAGATTTCAGAGCTATTTATGGCTTCATGAATGAACTTAAATAAGCCAAGATGAAAGAGAACTTCACAGAAAGCACAGATGTGAGACAGAAAACTGGTATTTGTGACACAATTTAGTGCCTAGATTTGTTTATCGTAAAAATAATCTGAGCACAAAAAACATCAGGGCGTCAGTTTTGGCCAAAGTGCAAACATGCTTAAGCCTTAAAATTATTCCGACCTGTTTTTGCATTTTTGCCAGAGGCAGCTTTGTGGATTTTTCTGGTTGGTTTATTTTCTCTCTCTACAGAACGATGCCTTTCCCGAAGCAGCCTGGGTGGTGAGCTTTCTGTAACATCAACACAACAAACATGTAAGACCTCTGCCCCTGAGTGTCTCGCTCCATTCCTCAAATGTTTATGTTGTGTCTTACCAGCAAACTGCTTTGACCGGTCTTTACACGTGTCCCTGTTTAAGCTATGAAGCGTTTCATCTTTTAACGCATTCCCACGAGGGGTACGGGTCCTTGTCTCAGTTTTGCTGAAACCTGAGCAAGTAAACAACTTAAATCTTCATTTGCAGAAAACTAATTTTAAAACAATACTACTACTACTATAATAAGAATTGCAATCAAATAAGCGAGGTTAATGATACCTTTGTAAGTAGGCGCTTGTGGTGCAGCTGCTACTTTCCTTACTTTGGCTGTAGTGCCCCCATTGTTACACTTGGTGGCCATTAGTGGCTGCTCAAGACGGCTCAACACTTTTTCCTTCTCTGCAGTTTCCTCCTGATGTTTAACCTGCTTTCGAATACGCTCTTTAAGCTTTTCCAGCTTCTCATCCGGTTGGTGTCGCCTCAGGTTTTCCAAACGCTGGGAATCTGAGCCTGGACTAGTGGAAGGAGTGCTTTCCCATCTACATATCAAGTCAGAGGCAGGAGGTAGAAACGTGCGGGACTTTTGAATATCCACGCTCAGGGTGATTTGCGCCTCGGGACTGCTGTTCTCTATAGCTGGGACTGAACTTGTTGCATGTGACGGGTTGGCATAAGTCTGCAGGGTGTCTACAGTGGGCTGGTCATTGAGGTAGCAGACCTCTGTACAGTCTCCAGAGCGTGTGATGTCCTGGTGCCCATCTGTCCCCTTGTCCGAAATGTCTTTCTGGTAGACGGGCTTCCTAAACAGAGCGTCAGAGGATGGGGACAAAGGCCCTGACATTGACTGCAGCCAATAAGCCTCCAGCTCAAATGAGGGTGGTGATGGAGGGGCGGTCTCTCTGGAGACAAACCAGATTACATTGGATCAGTGAAGAGGATCAAGATTTAGTCTTAATTCAACATTCGCACATATGGAGGTTGAGCTCTCATATGGATGGTCACATTTACAAATGTTTATGCAAACATGTGGCCCCATTAATTGACATTACCAAAGACTGGTTCTAATATATGCAAAAATAAATAAATGAATAAAAAAACCCAGAAAACTATACTCCCCATTGTGCACATTTGATTTGATATTGTGTTATTGCTTAGAAACATAACATGTTATTGTGTTACTGCTCCTCATTTCAAGTTGACATTACATGTACAGGTACAGCTCAATAAATTACATTTATTCAAATTTATTGACCACTATCGATGTGATTTATTGTTCTCAAATTCGTAGTGGAACTGTATGAGGCTTCAGGCTATGTCCCTATTGCCTTTTTTCAGCTAAAAAGTCACATTTATAGTCATCTGCAGGCTTGTGTTGCACAATTTATTTAGGTACGCCATCTCAACAATTGGAATACATATATTCAAATTTATTGAGATGTACCTGTAATTTCTAAATTGCAACTTTCAGTCAACATAATACAACTTGACAACCACCTTTTTCAGGTCATCTAAAATGTGATATAAATTATAATACTAGATAACATAGTACATTGGAATGGTTTTCAAAACTTGACTTGAAATTCAAACCAATCTCATTAGAACATATTAGCACTTTGTATTACCACAAACCACATCTTATAGGACAGAGAGAAAATGTTGAACAAGTTGTTAATACCCACCTATACGAAGACAGCTGTTCCCTGAGCGCCATACTATTGTGCTGGCTAACATTGCTGTCTTGCGTGGTATTTCTTAGTGGGCTGCGCGAGCGTCTCTTTTTGGAACTTGACCGACGATGTTCTTTGGACTTCGAGGACCCTCTCGTCTCATCTGTGGTGATGAGAACGCAACGTTAATATCCAATATCACAATTCAACAAACTAAAGTCTGTTAGTTTTTCAAATAGAATGATAATTTTAGCGATATTAGGTCTCAATTTGTCATACCATGATTCAGCCACGTTTTGGAATAACTAACCTCTGCTGCGGACTGACACTGATAGCTTCTTCTTGGGCGGGTCCATAACAGACAGGAGCAGTGCTGTTGTCCCAGGAACTGCCTCCACATGGTTCTCTATTCGTCGCAGCTACACAGACACAATAATATCATACCATTTGCTGTGTGTTATGTTATTGATCCACTGTCTGAAGTATTAGTTTGGTGCTGCAAGTATCCTCTTTGCCTTCAATAATATATTACAACAACAACCTAATCATCCTAACACCTGCATTGAAAATGTTACAATGGTTTTATTTCTTAAAGGTGGACGACTAAAATATTTTTGTTCTGCATCACAAAATTGCTCTTTTGTATACTTACAGCAGCTTTGGACTGAGGCAGACTCTTCCATGCAGTTGGTAAATCTGCTGAAAGCGGAAGATAATTATGACCGTCAGACGAGGAAAATCTAACGTCATATCCCAGACATATCATTTAATGAAAACTGAACAATTTATTTCATTATGCACCTGTATCAATGTTGTGATCTGTGTGCTGATGAACTGTGACACCAAGGGGCAGAGCCCTCTTACTACTTCTCATCTCACCCATTCAACTGCAGAAAAGGTTAGACAAAGGTTATGGAGATTAGCTGAGATTTAGAATAGGAAAAAAGAAGAATGAAACAAGTACTGTGCATATACTACTGTCTGTACTTATTTTGGACAACAACACATTTTCATGCTTTTGCTTCAATTCCCCACCGCAACAGATTCAAAATCAAACAATACTGTATATTATATGGCTGGTGTTAAATCTTTCCCTTTTCATTCATTCATCTTCCGTTCCGCTTATCCTTTTTATCACACAAATATACAGGGTTGGCACCGAGTCATGAAACCTTTTAGCCAACGTGGCTAAACAGTATAAAAATCTCTGAGGCAAACTTGTGTGTAGTTAGCCACAACATCACGTGGCATCAATCAGGAATAGTGCTGAATGATTTGGGAAAATACCCTTAATGGTAAGTTTTTTGTTGTTGGTTTCTTTTAAACAAATATTGCGATTGTGATTTAGCATGTTATTATTTGGGAGGAAGTTTGTTATCTTCAGCAAACAAGAAATAAATTATTCTATAGTATGACCAACACAACATTGGATATAGCCAACAAATAAACAATTCTTTCCACGAGGCCAGGCCTAAATGTTATGATGAATTGATATGAAGAACACTTTTATTTTACTATTTAATTGCAAAAAGAAAAACCTTCAATCACAGAATATTGACTTACTTACCTTGTAATACCATGCAGTCAAATGTTTTGTGTTCTTACATTGGACTGGACTGACCGCTAGTCATTTTTTCATCATCAGAATTGTTGAAAAGTACATACAACAGGTACTGTACATTGCGCATGTACATGCTTAGCTGTATGCCGTTTACTGTGCTGTATTTTTAAGGGTACCTCAATGGTTGAAGATGTTTGTAAACATTTGAAATGCATTTGAAATGTTTTGGGATTATACAGGGTGATTGAAAAGTAACTCCCTATTTTAAAATACTTAATTTATTCATCCATCCATCCACTTTCTGAGCCGCTTCTCCTCACTAGGGTCGCGGGCGTGCTGGAGCCTATCCCAGCTATCATCGGGCAGGAGGCGGGGTAACCCTAACCGTGAACTTGTTGCCAGCCAATCGCAGGGAACATACAAACAACCAACCATTCACACTCACATTCACACCTACGGGCAATTTAGAGTTGTCAATTAACCTACCATGCATGTTTTTGGGATGTGGGAGGAAACTGGAGTGCCCAGAGAAAACCCACGCAGGCACGGGGAGAACATGCAAACTCCACACAGGCGGGGCCAGGGATTGAACCCCGGTCCTCAGAACTGTGAGGCAGACGCTCTAACCAGTCATTCACCGTGCCTTAATTTATTAATATGTTGTAATATTTTTCTCATTTTTTTTTGTGTCTGTTCCATGATTAAAGGAGCAAGTCTATTCTACCAAACCAACGACTTTGGAAGAACTTGAAGGGCGAATACGAGAAGTTATGTTTTCCATCCCACAAGAGTTCCTTGTGAAATCAGTTAATGCAGTTCCCAGGCGGCTAATGCTGGCATCCATATCGAATTTTAAATAAAACTCCATGCAATACACTTTCTTCTCATGTTAATTTCTTTTAAGAATTATGGTTCAGAAATAAATTACAAGTACTTAAAAATAGGGAGTTACTTTTCAATCACCCTGTAGTTTGTGGTATATTAACGGTTTAACTATTAATATAGCCTCCATTATTTCCAGAAATGCTTGCCCATTTAAGATTTTCTGTAGCGTGGCAAAAAAAGTCAGATATTTATTGTATTGTAGCGCCTTTTGGCAATTATAATAATTTTTAGCAGAGTGTTAATTAATAACAGGGGTCCTCTGTATCCTGACACTGAACAAACGCTTTTGACTTCCAAAACAATTGGCTTTCTCAGACCAAAGGGGCAAATGAAAATGAAAAATAAAACACAAGGACATGAGTCAGCCTGAGCCAATTACAGATAAAACTGTCCTAGATGTCAGTACATAAAGAACACAAACAATCAAGTACATAAAATTGCCAGGTGTGATTACATAATACCCTCTGCTACGACACTTATTAGTAGTTTCTACAGAGAGCAACGTTATGTCAACTTGTCATTTAAAACTGGTTTTACAACAGTGTGTTCCTCTGCATGAGGGAGGGTGAAACTGAAGATTATAGGATGTCATGTGTGTGATGTTTACCTAAAAAGACCTGCAATGCAAGAGTGCAGCAGCCATATAGAATCCAAACTAGGTATCCAGTTTAAAAAATACAACTACCCTTTGAGGGCCCTCTCATCTCTGCAAAGACACTGGCTCATATTGTAGAAGAATACTTTTTGCTTAGTTTGTGTTTTTTGTTTTTGTTTTTGAGAGAGAGACTTGTGGAGACATCATGCAGTTTGGTCATATGAATCACATGACATTGCCCTAAGGTGAACACACTCCTCTTCTGACAGAGAAAACAGGAAGCAGCCAGTGCTGGTTATACAGTGAGGCAAAAAAGGATTTAGTCAGCCACCAATTGTGCAAGTTCTCCCACTTAAAAATATGAGAGAGGCCTGTAATTTTAATCATAGGTATAGCTCACCTATGACAGACAAAATGAGAGAAAAATAATAATAATCCAGAAAATCAACTGTCTGATTTTTAAAGAATTTATTAGCAAATTATGGTGGAAAATAAGTATTTGGTCACCTACAAACAAGCAAGCAAGATTTCTGGCTCTCACAGACCTGTAACTTCTTCTTTAAGAGGCTCCTCTGTCCTCCACTTGTTACCTGTATTAATGTCACCTGTTTGAAATCATTATCAGTACAAAAGACACCTGTCCACAACCTCAAACAATCACACTCTAAACTCCACTGTGCCAAAGAGCAGTCAAAGGACACCAGAAACAAAATTGTAGACCTGCATAAGGCTGGGAAGATTGAATTTGCAATAAGTAAGGAGCTTGGTGTGAAGAAATCCACTGTGGGAGCAATTATTAGAAAATGGAAGACATACAAGACTACTGATAATCTCCCTCGATCTGGGGCTCCGCGCAAGATCTCACTCCGTGTGGTCAAAATGATCACCAGAACAGTGAGCAAAAATCCCAGAACCACACGGGGGACCTAGTGAATGACTTGCAGAGAGCTGGGAGCAAAGTAACAAAGGCTACCATCAGTAATACACTACGCTGCCAGGGACTCAAATTCTGCAGTGCTAGACGTGTCCCCCTGCTTAAGACAATACATGTCCAGGCCCGTCTTAAATTTGCTAGATAGCATTTGGATGATCCAGAAGAGGATTGGGAGAATGTCATATGGTCAGATGAAACCAAAATAGAACTTATTGGTAAAAAAATCAACTTGTCGTGTTTGGAGAAGAAATAATGCTGAGTTGCATCCAAAGAACACCATACCTACTGTGAAGCATGGGTGTGGAAACATCATGCTTTGGGGCTATTTTTCTGCAAAAGGATGAGGACGACTGATCCGTGTAAAAGAAAAAATGAATGGGACCATGTATCGTGGGATTGTGAGTGAAAACCTCCTTCCATCAGCAAGGGCATTGAAGATGAAACGAGGCTGGGTCTTTCAGCATGAGAATGATCCCAAACACACCGCCCGGGAACGAAGGAGTGGCTTTGTAAGAAGTATTTCAAAGTCCTGGAGTGGCCTAGCCAGTCTCCAGATCTCACCCCAGACAAAATCTTTGGAGGGAGTTGAAAGTCTGTGTTGCCCAGTGATAGGCCCAAAACATCACTGCTCTAGAGGAGAACTGCATGGAGGAATGGGCCAAAATACCAGCAACAGTTGTGTGAAAACCTTGTCAAGATTTACAGAAAACGTTAGACCTCTTTGTATATAACAAAGTATTGAGATGAACTTTTGTTATTGACCAAATACTTATTTTCCACCATAATTTGCTAATAAATTATTTAAAAATTAGACACTGTGATTTTCTGGATTTTTTTTCCTCCTCATTTTGTCTCTCATATATGAGGTATACCTATGATGAAAATTACAGGCCTCTCTCATATTTTTAAGTGGGAGAACTTGCACAATTGGTGGCTGACTAAATACTTTCTTGCCCCACTGTATTTCCAGCTTAGTCACGATGTGTATACCTAAAACCAGAGGGGGGGAGATGAGAATGTAGCGCGATCACGAAATTTCACAAACAGCTAACAATAAGACTGAGAAATAGCTTTCTCATGTTTTTGGACAGATTTACCAAAGACACAATACAGTGTAAAATAGAGTGACATCCCGGTAAGTTCTGCTGTATAGTGAAGCTACAATAAGCATTACATGGTGACTTCAGTTCCATTAAATAAAAGCATGTACTTCCTGATGATTGTTCAATTTGGCCTACTTCTACAAGCCAAACGAGCTCCCGGTTACGTTGTGTGACTCATCAGTACCTCAATGAATCGAAACATTGATTTGACACTGTTGCCAGTAAGTTACTGTCAAAACCCTATGACATGTCTAACAGTGTGGTTGTGGGATTGCTCCCAGGGCTGATCTGCAGGTATAAAAAATAAATAAAATGAAGACACCCAACACCAAATAATTTAGGGGTGCTTATGAATATTTTAGGGAGGCTTCAGCTGCGGTTACAGTGGTGGCATAAGTGACATGTAATGCAAAAATAATAATAATTTAAAAAAAAGTGCTGGCATGAATGCAAGTCTTGGACCTTTACGTGTGGGTGGCTTATTGTATGAGTCAATGTGGAACTTGTTGAGTGTTTATCACTAATTTGGACACATTTTAAAAAGACAGTCAAAAAGCTACCCAATCCATGAAAATTTAAATGCACATTTGAACATTTCTGCTGATTTCAACGTAAACATGATGGTGGGGAGAATGCCAAATGTAATATCAAGGTTAGCCAAAAGTATGGAAGAATTATAAGCTGAAGACACCACACCTCACTCACAGTGGTCATTAACAAAAGTTGCTGAGCTACAAACCCAGAAGGCAACTGGAAGGAATGCTCCCCTATGAGACTTAAATGTTGCCTTTTTGAAGACTCAGTTCAAGAGAGCTGTTGCTGTACTCTTACGATCATTTTACAGCCTTGAAATTGTCATCAGTACTCTTCACGGGGTTTTAACATGTCGAGGATCTTGTTAGGGCGTGAACGAAATGTAGGATATTACTAGTATGATTTACGATTAAACTGAGCATTTCAATCCCCAAGTACTTTTACGCAAAAATATAGGCGCCGATTATTTTTCGACTTCCAACTTAAATATGACTCATTTGTTCCTCGACCCAGGAAAAAAAACACCGGAGCGCAAACTCGAGAGTTCACATTCGAGCTAGCAGTCAAGAAGTAGTGAATGAACTCGGGGGGGGGGGGGGCAACAACATTCAAATACACAATGCTTACCGTTTAAGATAGTGGTCCGAATCATTTAGACGTCCATAATTAGGCTGGTGGATGCGTGAAGGAAAAAGTGCTTACATCATCAGAAATATTCAGATCGTTCAGTAGTCCGTTTGCTAAGGTTAGCTCCAAGCAGCTAGCGACAACCACTTGTGCTAGGCTAGCAACTTTTTGAGCGACGCGCAGCCATTTTTGCTGTGCGAGATAGTTCCCAGGGAAGGTAAACAAATAATGTCGGTATAATTAGTGTTCCGGAAACTAAAAGTGGCTATCCGCTTCTTAGTTTATCTTTGCCGGGTTACAGACATGAACCTTGCGGAACCACTGAAACGAGAATATCCAAGATGGGGCGCTTTGTGACGGACGACTCACCGAAAACATCGCGAGAATTTGGACACGTCAAAAACACGGATAAAAACTGGTACAATGCACGCACACGCACACACACACACACATTAAACCATATTTATTTATTTATTTGTTTATGTTCATGTTTTGTTCCTGAATATGTTTTAAACTGTTTTTCCAAGTATTTTTCCCCCTGTTTTCCAGAACACCCTTTTCCCCCTGTTTTTCGGGGTATTTTTTCCCCCTGAATCATCGAGACACTTCAAACTCCCACAGTGCTCTAGATATGAGTTTAATTCGTTTTCTCCATTGAAATGCAAATACAATGAATCCCTTCCAGCCACACCCAAAAAACCCAACAACAATTTTTGTGGTGTTTTTGAATAGATAAAAATACTACTCAATTATATTGTACTTTACTGAAACATATAATAATATAATTGAATATAATGTAAATAATTAAACAGTTTGTGCATCTTGATCTATTCATTGTGGCTTATGCTGCTGTGTGTGACTTGGCCACTGCTGGCAGTATAATACAGTCATGCAGACACAAACGAAGAAGAGCGTCACAACCACTTTAACCTGCAGTAGAAATTCATAGTTTAAGTAAGTAATTATTCATCATTTTTTGCAGAGGATAAATAATATTTTACGTGATTATTGTAATAATGTCTGTCTACATGAGTTGATGCATGTGTTATAAAGAGTTATAACACCGCCACATATTTGTTAGCACATCTATGACTTTTTGCATTGTTTGTTAGCATTAGCTTAACGGGCAGTTCATTTAAAATACACAGCATGTAATTTTCTTTGTTTTATGTTTAGTTTGATGGTAAACATTAAATCATGACATATTTCACTCTGTGTATAGTGAATCTATATAATATATAAATTTCACATATTTTAATTGAACAACACGTACTTAAAATATTTCATGATTTCAAATTTGTTGAGATGCTCCTGTATGTAAAGTCTTCAAACAAATCCACTCAGTATTCTTATTCACTAATTACACTGCATTCACAATAATTATAATTGTCAAGTTAGTCATTACAGTACAAACATAATTTTGCTCATTATCAGTGGTGCAGAAATCTGAGGGATTATTATTATTATGATTATAAAAGTATTTTTTGACAGTGACTGGCAAATTCAGACAATTTAACTGTATAAGTATAAATGATACGGTAATGAGTGCAATTAAAACATCTTATTCTTGTGTAGCTGGTTGAGTTGAAGGCAATTTACGTGCGTTTACTTCCACCGTGCGGTCAGGATTCACATTACATCAGCTCGTAATTACCCCCAAAACTGTGTCGATTCGGCAGGAAGGGTTTCGAGGTGGCTAAAAAAAAACAAATACACAAAATGTATAGAGCTGAACATGAGTCCTAGAAAAAGAATTACGACTGTGTCAAACGATATCAGGTGCTCTTGCATTTTTGGGCAGAGTCTTTATTAAGAAAATAAAAAATAAATAAAAAAGGGGTACTCCAACGACGGCCCCCCCCCCCCCCCCCCCCCCCTAAACCCCCCTTAGCGGTCTTCACGAAACCTCTTTCGCGCACTCGCTGACTGGCGAACGGACGCTGTTTAAGCCACTGCCGCATTTGTAGTTCATCTACCGAAAAAGACAAGACTTTCTAGGTAAGAAATCGTGTGCATGTTGCATTTTTGTGCGACGCTATTGTTAAAAGTTTCGAGCTTGTGGACGTTGTAGAATTGTGCGATGTTTGAATTGGAAAAAGGTGCAGAATACAGTACTGGGTGCGTCCTCTCATCCTTTAATACTCAGTGTGGACACTCTGTCTTTGTCATGCAAATCAGTGAAATATCGAGGAATGTAGAGTTTTGAACTTGATTAAATTATAACATGTTTATTTTACAATATGTGTCTAATCGTATTACTTCTCAGTTCTCACTATAGCAAGGCACGGTTAATTAAGTCACTTATTTATATAAACTGAAATATTAAATGAACAGATTTCTGTGGTTTTTGGTTTACAGTATTTGGTATAAGTGTTTAACTTTAACTTTAATGTTGGAAATGTAAAGTGGCAGCACAGAGAGTCACATGGAGGCATAATTGAAATCTTGCTTATGACTTTCCCAAGTTTAAAGAAAAAAGGCACAAAACAAGTTGGATGTCAGGCATTTATAAATGACCACATCACTGCCACAAAGCAAGGCTGAATAATTCAACAGAAAAAAGATTTGTTTCTCTGCATGCCAGATTCTAAGCTTTCTTTTTCCAAATATGCTCATGCATACATTTACCACTTGTTATTCTGGTTTCTAAATACAGTAGCTCAAGTAAGTAATCAATTAGAGTGAGCACAGTCTAAATTCTTATGCCACAGGAGCGTGGCAATAAAGGGAGAGGCAGTTTGAATAATCAGTGCTGGAGTTGGCAGGCTGCTGGAGGCAACAGTGTGTTGTAAGACACCTATACATCACTGCACGGCTTTTAAATTATTTTGGTCAAAATGCAACTTTAAAATTGCTCTCATGCATTTGCCACATATACTAACTGTTCAACAGCACTATGTGTACCAGCATTGATCTCCTGGTGTGCTGCACTTGAGGGCACATTGACCATTGCTTGGATCAATGCTACTTAATGACTCCATCACATGAACACTTAATACTTCCCACTTCCCAGTCCCATTTGATTGGGCGATTCTTTTCTTATTATCTTCACTTTCATTGCAATTTGGTTGTCTTGATTAAACCTTCCTCATCAGAAGTAGGGGAACTACGTCAAATTGGTGCATTTATTCAACAAAATAATGAGCCTGAAAAAGACCTGTTGAAGTTATTATGGAAAATGGAGTTTCTTGATATATCCACTATTCATCATCAGTGGCTCTTTGTTTACAGTGATGAAGCCAAACTTTATCTTTGAATTGTCAAAGTTTACTTACTTCTTGCTTCAGAAATAGCGTCCAATGCGAAGAGTTGAATTCAGTGCAATGAAGGCAAAACAAGAAACACATTTTCTGTATTAATTGATTGTTCACACATCTGTGTGTTATGAAAAGTTGAAAATCTATATTGCAAACTCCTCAAAAAGGTGCTGAGTCAGACCGAATATTACCACTTATTTCCTTCTGTAAAAACATGGAACGAACAAATGCATCTACTATACACTTAACAAAATTGTAAATGCAACACTTGTTTTTGCTTCCATTTTTCATAAGCTGCTGCACTCAAAAACCTAACAGTTTTTCTAATTGAAAAAAAATCCTATTTCTCGCAAATATTGTTCACAAATCTGTCTAAATCTGTTAGTGAGCACATCTCCTTTGCTGAGATGTTCCATCCACCTCACAGGTGGGGCATATCAAGATGCTGATTATTGCACAGGTGTGCCTTGGGCATTCTACACACACAAAAAAAAAAGGGCACTCTAAAGTGTTGCACTTATATTTTTGTCGGGAACAGAAAATCTTTTTGCCAGGCAGCGAAATGTAGTACAGTATATGTAGTAACGTCAACATCATCAACATATCTCTAAATATTTTGTTTTTGTTTTATTTGAACATAATTTCGCGGCACGGTAGATGACTGGTTAGAGCGTCTGCCTCACAGTTCTGAGGACTGGGGTTCAATCTCCGGCCCCGCCTGTGTGGCGTTTGCATGTTCTCCCCGTGCTTGCGTGGGCTTTCTCCGGGCACTCCGGTTTCCTCCCACATCCCCAAAACATGCATGGTAGGTTAATTGACAACTCTAAATTGCCCGTAGGTGTGACTGTGAGTGCGAATGGTTGTTTGTTTGTATGTGCCCTGCGATTGGCTGGCAACCAGTTCAGGGTGTACCCCGCGTCCTGCCCGATCATAGCTGGGATAGGCTCCAGCACGCCCGCGACCCTAGTGAGGAGAAGCGGCTCAGAAAATGGATGGATGAACATAATTTCCTACACTGTAATACTGAATATAACATTAGCATCTAGTATTTTTGCAAGCAAAACCCAAATGCAACACGCTGGGAAATCTTCAAGTGTCAAGAGAACAATTCATCCATCCATCCATTATCTGAGCCGCTTTTCCTCACTAGGGTCGCAGGCATGCTGGAGCCTATCCCAGCTATCATCGGGCAGGAGGCGGGGTACACCCTGAACTGGTTGCCAGCCAATCGCAGGGCACATACAAACAAATAACCATTCACACTCACATCCACACCTACGGGCAATTCAGAGTTGTCAATTAACCTACCATGGATGTTTTTGGGATGTGGGAGGAGACCGGAGTATCTGGAGAAAACCCACGCAGGCACGGGTAGAACATACAAACTCTACACAGGCGGGGGCGGGGATTGAACCCCGGTCCTCAGAACTGTGAGGCAAACGCTCTTACCAGTCTTCCACCGTGCCACCAAATTAATTCACTTTTCAATATTATTTCATTTCCTTTCTGTTGACCATGGCTTCCTTTCAGCGATTGGGCTGTACCAGTGTAATGCTTTTATCAGTAGTGTTGATCATTAGCAATGTGACATGTCCCTGGTGTTACATAATGGCTCCATTTCCAGGAAGGTCAACACCACAGTAGGGTTTCTTTGAGAAATGTCTTTTCATCATATGATAGGTGTAGCCAATAGAAAACCATGACCATTGGCTATGACACATGAATCCACCATAGTTACTGCAGTTGAGGACAATTCATATTCAACTGGAACAGCCAAGGCTCATCGCTAAATTGCATTCCTTTTAATTAAATGAAATTAAATGAAGAATTTCTTCCTGTTACTAAGACAATTAAAGAGTGAGGGCGAGTTTCATCATCTGTCGACAAATAAATGACTCCACTGACAGTTGATGGTTTATTTTAAACTAAACACTGCTGGGCTATCTGCCAGATATTAAAATTGTCAATGAATTATTAACTTCAGCTCTGGCAATAAGTTGCACTGAGATGTGTTATTAAGGCTTCAAACTAATTGATCCATCAAATCTGAAGCCATTCAGTGTTTCTAATGCAATAGGCAATGGCGACATGAAACTTTAATAAGCTCCAGCAGCAGGCGGTTGTTGTTAATGGAACATGAAGAGAATGGAAGCTACCACCAGGAACTGTGTGGAATAATAATAAAAGCACTCCATGGGCAAAAGTATTGAGACAAACCTCTTGACATGTTCAGCAATCAATCAGAGGTTGATTCTGCATCTTACAAAGACACTTTGGACAACTCTGTTTCCACCATTGTTGAAACAGTTTGGGGAAAGTCATTTTCTGCTCTACTATGTGTTTGCCCCAGTTCTCAAAACAAGGCATACAGTACAAGGAAGAGTTTGGTGTGGGATAGATGGATGGATGGGTGTGACATTTGGTCACTGATGGTGTAGTGGTACATTCGCCGCTTGGTACAGGCAGCATGAGTTCAGTTCCCACTCAGTTACTGTGTGAATGTGAGTCTGAATGGTTGTCCATCTCTATATATGCCCTGTGACTGGCCTTTCGCCCAAAGTCATATGAAAAGGGCTCCAGCACCCCGTGACCCTGAATAGGATAAGCGGTTTAGAGAATTGATGGATGGGTATCACATTTGCTAACCGGTCGCTCAGAAAGCTGTTTGGCTATAGGTGTTCCCTCCTCAACCAGATAGCGCCGTGCCGCCCCTTGGAAATTGCTGCCCTGGGAAACTGCCCATGATGCCCATATCAAAAACTGCGACTGCTAACAGGTACACTCGAAAATCTTGTAGGAACCAGTAGAAAGTTTTACCAGTAGGCTGCAATCCAATTTGTTTAGACCATGGTTGTGTTGAGCAGAGCAATACACCCTGAGGAATGGAGCGTTACCAATGCTGACTGCAGGCTAGCTTGTTGCAGTGAGGCTTATTGACCGCTCTCCTTCTTGAGACACCAAACTACTTAAGGGTGCCATATTTTACCAAACCAACTTTTTCTCGTATTTGGGATGTTATATTGGCTCGATGGCGTCTCAGTTAACATGTAAAATATGAATAAAAATCGTCCACCCGTTCCTGAGTCCCAGACGTTTTGCTGCAGAGAAGTCTGAAATCAGGTCTTTTGAATTTCTGAAGCTTAGCTACATCACTAGCGAAGATCTACGCCTACCTCTCCTCTCCCGAGCCAGTGCTGTCAACATAACAAACACGTGTGTTCTCACAAGTGGGTCTTCTACACGGAGGCAACTTGTCAGAGGAAAGTGGGCGGTCTTAGCCAAATATGGACAAAGCGGATACAAAACTGGGTCAAACAGAAGTACCTGTCAGTACCTTTTCTGGACACTTGTATGACAAAACCAAGGTGTGTTTTTAAAAAAAAATAAAAAAAATTACACTTATACTAAGTCCATGTTACAGAGTCACTCTATGGAGGTCTAAATAGCCAAAATATGGGACCTTTAAAGCTGATTCAACAGCACCCTATTCACAGCACAGCAGCATTTGCATGAATTTTAGATCAACAAAATTCCTATTGCCCAAATCTTGACAAATCAATTTGGTGAATATCACAAGTACTGCAGTTGAACACAATGGGCCCTATTTTCATAAATCCAGCATGGCGAGCGGTGCAGCTGTGCGGGTTACACTGGTTTTGGTAATTTTATAGACCAGCACAGTCCGGCGGATCCCAGAGTGGATTTGTGTGTTTACAGCCGACTTCATTCGCAGCCAATCAAAGCGGCTCTTCTAATTCCTTTTAAATGTGGCGCAATGACAGTCTTGAAGAAGATGTCTCTGTGGGGAAGTGGATGAGTCGTAATTGCAGCGATCCGTGTATGAGTGGAGCATTGTCATTGCTCTTGATCGGTGTGGCAACAGACAATGGGACCAGATACCCTAGTTAAATACAGAATGAGCTGGTGATAACAGCTGGCGACTTAAATATGTCCCAGGACCTCAGTATCTGTCTGCCTGTGCCCGATCAAAATCACTAAAATCGCTTTGGACCAGCGGTCTAGCTTGCGCCAACATTTAGGCATGGTCTGTGTAGGCATATGTTTGGACTGGAGCCTATCCCAGGTGCATTTGGGTACACCCTGGACAGGTAGTAAATCCCAGGACAGATACAGTGTAGACGAACAACCATTCACACTCACGTTCACACCTAAAGACAATGTAGTCCTCAGTGAACACATACTGTATGTTAGACAGACATGCAATGTGGCAGGAGTATGCAAAGAAAACCCACACAAGCACAGGGGGAATGTGGAAACTCAACACTGTAAGGCCAGAGCTGTGATTTGAACTCAGAATTATTCAAATTTTAAAAGAAAACAACCCCATAGGGAATAATATAAAGTAAATAAATTTGTTCAAGGATCAAACTTTCACCTTCATAAACTGTTCCTCAACTGTTATACTAGTGTAAAGAAGTTATAATAAAACTAATTGCAGAGCATTACTCACCTACTGTCGTAGTGTTTTATTGGTATGACTGAAATAATAGAAAAAAGCCTTGCGATATTTATTTTATGTACTTTTACTTATAATAGTGCACTGAGCAGCCAAACCTCTTTGTTGCAGTAAGTTCCATTTAGAGTTCTTTGGTTTTAATCACACTTTCCCTCTTTGCCATCACTGGTACCCTTCTGTGGAGGCATCACATAAACATCACAGAAAAGCCATACTAGTTGGTTCCACTGTAAGTTTTTTCCAAGTAGGAGAAACATATGTTGATTTCATTTGAATTGGATGAGATGTGAAATGAGGCTCTATTGTTGTTTTTTTGTGGACAACAGGTGCGCAAACGTCCCTCGCCTGTCAGAGAATCTCTATCACGCCATATTAGCAACCATGCAGACACCTGGCTATACAGCCGAGAGCATAAAAAAAATAATTGGTTCTGGTCAACTTGACGACAATTTGAGCCTTGTTGAATGGACTTTTGTGGTATAATGGAAGGCTGAAATCTCTGTGAACAAGGATAATCGGCAGTCAGCCTTCTAAAAAGCTAATTAGGGGGAATTACATCAAACCACTGTCAACTTGAGACTGTGTTCTGGTTACAAGAAGAGTAACCACAATGGAGCCAGAGGCATCAAGGGATGTTTTTTCTGTACATCAGTGGTACAGGTCTGGTAATGGACTGCTGAAGTCAAATAGACTGACTAATTTTGTATAAAATGAATTTTGATGTTGTATTTGTGTTTGTCCTTGCCCATCAACCATCACATTTGCGGAAATGATTGACGTAAATGCTTCAGTTTTGAATACATTCTATCCGCTTACTGGCCACTTTATTAGGTGCACAATCTATTGGCATCCAATACAAGGTTGTAATAAAAAGTTTAGTCTGGCTACTTTGTAAACAGAAGGTTGCCAGTTTGAGTCCTTACGTCTTTGTTGATGTGTCTTTACGCAAGAAACTTAATCCGTGCTAGCTCCCAATGAGCTTTTGTGCATCACTCTTTTTCTGTCTGACCGAATGTTTATGTGCTTATTCGGTGAAATGGCACAATCTAAAGTCCATCCATCCATCCATTTTCTGAGCCGCTTCTCCTCACTAGGGTCGCGGGCGTGCTGGAGCCTATCCCAGCTGTCATCGGCCAGGAGGCGGGGTACACCCTGAACTGGTTGCCAGCCAATCGCAGGCCACATAGAAACAAACAACCGTTCACACTCACAGTCATGCCTACGGGCAATTTTAGAGTCTCCAATTATTGCATGTTTTTGGGATGTGGGAGGAAACCGGAGTGCCCGGAGAAAACCCACGCAGGCACGGGGAGAACATGCAAACTCCACACAGGCGGGGACAGGGATTGAACCCCGCACCTCAGAACTGTGAGGCTGACGCTCTAACCAGTCGGCCACCGTGCCGCCAATCTAAAGTCAAAAAATAAATGTTCCATATTTGTGGGTGGTGAATGCACATGCTTTGTAGGTATTGGTACACCTAACCTTTATTTAAATTCCCCATAGATATTAAAGTTTACTTACTGGTTGACAACAGCTGTCTTGATGAAGTTGTGCCATTATTCAAGTTACATTTAGTCATATTCAGTCAATTTCAGTGCCTTGGTCTCCTCTAATGCTTTCATTGTTTATGTGCAGAGAGGGAAACAAAAGCTGAATACGCGTCATCATCAAAGTGATGCATTACTGAAAGTAATTCAGATCTTAGTGAGATCAAACTGTCTGAAGTCCAGCATCCGATATGTCAGCTGATTGTGTTGGCACCACTGTCCAATAAGTTTGAAAATGCAATTTACAAAATAGCTTCAAAAGAGCAATTTTGAAGAGACAAAGCTTTCCCTCAAAGAGAGACCTATTGGGCAGCAAGAAAGGACCAACATTGTTCTGCATTTTATGTTTTTACCAGGCATGTCTATGGAATAATATTTATTATGGACTCATTCACATAAAAAAGAGTTTCTTATCTGTTGAAATCCACCACAACTAAAGCCGCTTCTACATACGACGCGCTCAGAAAGGAGCATATTGTGTGGCTGAAATAGCAAGTTTCACAGATTCATAAAGGATACTATTGATTTAGAGGCTGGGCAGGTCATTCCCAACAGAAGGGGCTGTGATAGCACATGGCAGCTTCAAAGGTGTCGCAATCACTGTAGATGCTAAAGTTAGTGTTACCATGGTAACCAGCAACTCCAGTTCAACCCGCCTGATTCAGATGATCATGTGTTTATGGTGGTTGCTAAACCAGTATAGTTTCAGTATAGTTTTAATTGTCTGTTACACTAATGCTATGCTATTGCGACTGGCTGGCGACCACTGAGGAAAAGTATTATAGAAAATGGATGGACTTCTGCTATTATCTGTCATCCACAATTTTTTTATTGACTCTAATAGCAGCCATTTTAAAACTGTATTTGCATGGTACCCAGAGATTTTGCTATTGATCAGACCCTTCATATTTCTTCAATTTGATTCTTGTAAAAAACAATTTCAGTATTCACAGGCTTTTCCTGAAGAAATAGTGTAGTTTCTTTTTCTTGACTGACTTTAACATGCTTAATAGTAGGCCCAATGGTTTCTAACCCAATGAAAAAAAACAAATTTCCCTCAATCTCAGCTCAAATAATTATTGGTTCTGAAATATTGGAAAAAACATTACAATGATGATACGGCATCACCACAGAGCACCTAGTGGCTCTGATGCCATCCCATTATAATGGAATCTTAAAAAAAAAAAAAAAAAAAACCTCAATCCATTCTGGTACCTTGGGTGACCTCCAATTTGTATGGATTTTAAAACAATTTTGCCAATGTGACATAATGGAAATTGAAATTATAAAACTTGTATTTACTGAAAGGGAATTTATCAATCTTAACTGGCATACGAGACTAAAAAGAAGTTAAGTCTGTTCACAGTAAAGCGCTAAGAACAATAAAATATCAAGTCTCACTCTTAACTAATTGTGAAAGCATAATTCAAAGGTGTGCTGTGTCCAAGATGCTCTTCATGCTTCTTTAACATTATAAATTTGTCACACATTTAATTGTTACAAAGGTGTTAACAACACCACTGGAGCCACTGAAATATGCCCAAAGTATAAAATACTCTACCCTAACTTTGTTAACAAATGACGACGTATATGGTGACGATGGAGTCTTAATGCTTCGAATGGTGCTTATAAGTTTGCTTTCTTCATGCCACATTCAGTGTATATTCTTCTCACGTTCTTCTTCTCTTAACACCCAGTCTCAAAGCAGCTCCTTCATTTAGAGTAAGTGTAGCAAAAAAGCCAAAGAAAACACACAACGCATATGTAAGTCATTCTTTCACATACTGGGTACGCATTTGCAGCACACTTCGTGCAATGTATGAACAAGCATTATTTTCTTTCTGGTTTTCTCGGCACACATCTGGTCCTCAGTGTCGATACTCAATAATCCACAGTTTATATGAAGACCCCATTACACACAATAAAACTACCAGGGAAGGGAGAAATGGTATTTGAATGACTTTGCAGTTATAGTATTTCTCTAAAGGTTATTGCCTCATTTCCTCTCTTACTCTTTTCTCTGTGTTCCTGCAGCAATATGACAGGGGACCATAATACATTGGGCCTACCCAGACCTCCAGGAGGGCCGCATTATCCAGAAGATGGTCAGGGTCTGGCTATGGAGCCCCTACGTGACAACAGCACCCCCAGACACAACATCCTCCACCCATCTCACGGGGATTGTGAAAGCTGGCAGACGCATCGGACCGGGCCGGCTGGAGGATCGAGCCTGCGTTCTGGCTCGCCTTCCCTCCTTGAGCCCCACAGTCTCTCGAGCAGCCGCAACAGCCTCTACCTCTCCCACGTGGCGGGCCACAGTCCGCTTCCGCACCAAAACAGAACCGGCCTCACCCTGGATGTGACCTCCTCTTTTGATATTGGCGGTAGCATGCTGGTGATTGATGGAGATTTGCCAATTAGCCCCAACGTGATCAAGAGACGTCGGGGGGGCCTGATCGAGCAGAAGGATATAGTGAAGGCCCACCAGGCCCATAAGATCCACAGCACACCACAGGCACGTCGCAAGGAATGGGAGTAAGTATCACAATAATGAAACAAATTGTGCATCTTCTTACTATTAGGCTATTTAAAAGAACAGTGTTACCCCACTTGTGGCATTGTGGTTCATCCCCTGGGGGCCCCACCGAATTGCATATTTTTTTTGTAGAGCTTATCTAGTCAGTGGCGGTCGTAGCTTGAATGGCACCCTGTGCGAGACCCCTCTGGCGCCTCCCCCAACCAGCCACCGGTGTCATCTTCTATGCTTCTGATGGTAGCATTGGGAGGAGTTGATGCTAGACTTGCCAGCATGCCTAGCGGCATTTGTAAATAGCGTTAGGTTAGTTATATGCTATATGCGGAACATCAGGTGACCAACGCGGAACATGGGATAGCTGACTTCCTGTGTATGCTATGCTAACGAGCGTAACTAGGATTGATGACATGATTGTTTGAAAGCGAACTTGCTAAAATTTCATTTTCTTTATGGCTGGTGTCTTCAGAAAAAAAACTTGGTAATAGTGGAATGCAATTTTATCAATGACATTTTTATCACCGTTATCGTAATGCAAATTGATCCGATACAGGAGACCTATAACACACCCTCCATCTTCTAGCGCCGACTCATTCTTCGAGCCCGCAAACGTCTCTGCACCTTTTTATTTATTTATTTATTTATTTTATTTTTTTTAAATCTCCACAGCACTGCTTCACTTCTGCATTTAGCGGTTGTCATTATATTTTAGGTGTTACTTTCTGTTCTAGAGTGCATGACAGAGACAGAGAGACAGAGACAGAGCGTGAGACTTTGGCGTGCCTATGAACCGAAACGAAAGGTTCGGACAATTATCATAAACCGGCCCACCCCAAGTTACGTTACTTAGCAGAACTAAAACCTTCACAATCATATAATTTTTAATCGTCCCAAACTATGAAACCTATCCATCCTTCCATTTTCTGAACCGCTTCTCCTCACTCGGGTCGCGGGCGTGCTGGAGCCTATCCCAGCTATCATCGGGCAGGAGGCGGGGTACACCCTGAACTGGTTGCCAGCCAATCGCAGGGCACACTATGAAACTTAATGACCAGCTTATTGACCAGCTAGGTCCGCCGCTGGCCGACTCCGTTCCGCTAAGGAGCGAAAATCCAACCCAAAGCAGCCGTGTGTGTCTTCCTCGGCCGGGGCTGAGGGGCCTGAGGCTCCGAACACCGATATGTATAAACCCTTTTGTGTGCCATCAATTACACTTCATGGGTTGTCCCTTTTCAATAGCCCCACGAATAGAGGCGGTTCACTGTACATGGGTTCGAATTACAGTCGTTTGGCCTCGGTAGAGGAAATGACAAAATTCAGAAATGTTCAGGTTATAGTACAATTATATGTGGAAAATCTGGCGAAAGTCTGTTTGACAAACTCACTAAGTTAGTTAAACATACAACTACAAATGAGTCCATGATATGCAGAAAATGAAATTAATATGGAAAAACATTTTTTTCACTCCAAATTTTACCATAAAATTGTAGTCAAATGAAAGGCTGATATTGCCATGAACTTTTTTTTTTCAGAGCATTAAATATGTTTTGGTTGGTCTTTTACATACAGTATGCACATGGGTAGAAGGTACAACTGCACAATACTTCCAATTCTCCAGTTATTGATTGTGCATGTTTGACTCTGTGTGTGTGTGCGTGTGTGTGTGTGTGTGTGTGTATAGATATTTTAATGTCTCAGCCAATGCTTAGCTCTAACTATTCTGAGAAGTCTTTGTGGCTCCCGTGATACTAGTAAAGTATAGATTACAGTTAGTATGTCTGTTTGGTGCCATTTTGTAATCATGCGACGTAATTGGGAAACACATTGCCACTCGACTGTCTTTCAAGCGCCTACGTCATGCTTGGTTTTCTGAGCCAATACTGTAATAATGCAATTTGTGTTTACGCTGTAAAACCTTTGGCAGCCCAGTGTTCTATCTTCATACTTTGACAGTATGGTGTGGGTGTATGCTTTATTTGGATTTAGTGTACATCCACTTGCTTGCACGCATGTGTTTATTGGGTTCCTGCTTTGTGACAATTTCAAACTGAATGGTAGGGGTTGATGCCTCCCCTTGGTTTCCCTGATGAAGCTGGGGCTTTACCTCTGGTGGGCCTGACCCCCACGGTGCCCGTCCCGCCTTCCTCGCCACAGGCTCAGGATGCCACAGCCCATGCTGAGCTGATGTCTATAGCTCTGAGAGACTGGGTGGAGAAAGCATAGGGGCGGTTAAATGGAAGGTGTCGATGCAAAATGCATGAAGAGAGCGATACATGAGATTGCTCAGCATTGACTTACGTAGACAGTAAATGAATACTTCTATTGATTTACCAGCTTTTAATAGATGGCATCAGAAAATGTGTATTAAAATAAAGGACACTTTAATAAGCTACATACCAAGAAAAAAAACAACATTTTTTTTAAACATACACAAGTTATTTGAGATATATTCTTTCACAACTGAACTTAAATGTTAACTGTCGAGCACAGTCACTCTTAAAACTTTTGGTCCAGGGAAGACATTTTTCCAAGGACCACCTCATAATCCTAATGCCAATTAAACATAATTACCACGTGTACCCCTAAATGCCATAGAATTTAAAAGTTTGAGCAAAAAAGACATAATGTTATGATAAACAAAATCGGATTTTGTTTTTCCAGAAAAAAGAAAGCATTTTCCTCCAAGAAAAAAAAGTTGTACAGTCATCTAAATTTATTTGGTCAGTATAAAATGGTGTAATGTTACCAGAGTTAAGTTCTATTTTTCCAAAATAAAGTTGTAATATAATATTAAAGTCAAATGATGAAATAAAATCATACTTTAACAAATGTATTAAAAATATGTAACTTTATGCTTGTAATATTATGCCTTTTGTTCTGGAAAAGAAATAGGGGAAAAAAAGACTATGCTGCATAAAATTACACCTTTAATTCTTGAAAAAATTGGACTTTCTGTATTAATACGCCTTTTGTTCTAGAAAAATAACAACTATGACAATTATATGAGAGATGTTTACTGATCCAAAGCTAAGGTACGTATGAAGGAGTAATTTGTTTAGTATGTTTGTTTCATTTGCATGCCATTACCCATATGTAGGTATGGATTTATTTAAATGATAGGACCAATTTATTCCAAAGGATTTTGCAGAACCCCAAACTACGGCTTGCGGACCTCTGGCCACCCGGAAACCTCCGGACCCTAATTTTATTTATTCACATCTTTTAAAATGTGCACTTTATAAAACTTACCACTGGGAGAAAAAAAGAGAAGATAAAAAATAAAATAAAGAATAAATAACTGCTCAACTGAAAAGAATCAATGTTTCTGATGTCTGATCCTAAACCAGCCATGGCCACGAGGCTGTTGGAATGGCAAAGTAGTGGCAGATGGTATCATGCAGTGGTGACTTCTCAAGCCCCCCTAAAGACATTTGGTAATATGTGTTAATGGTGAAGGTTCATAGTCCAAGCCCCCTAAACAAATATTGCTCTCCAAAATATGCCCCCCCAACCCGTCCCTAGCGATGCTGGTGTCATGCTGCTTCATAGAAAGCTGACATGAATAAAAAGTTAAACACAAATTAAATTAGCCAAAAAAGGATTTGCAATTTTTCATTTCGAAACACTGTTAGCTGTCCTCGAGCCTACCTGCTGTAATTAAAATGATGCAATGTCAGATGGGTACCGCTGCAGCTGATAGAACAAAGACCCAAGTGAGTCAAAATGTGTTACGACTGTGAACATCTACTGCTCAGGTCTGCTGAGAGGCAAAGCCACATCCTCATGCCATCTTAGATTAGAATTGTTGCACCTGAGCCAACGTGTGCACCCGTTTACTTTCCAGGAGGATGAATTCAGACCATTAAATACATTATGATAAAGGGAGTTGATATGGATCCGTGCCCAGCAGAGGATTTCATTTTATTTATTTGGGGATCCCTGCCAGGACTTAAAAAAATTACAAAATCAATCAATCATCCTATTTTATATATCCACTTTGCATACCAAACTTGTAAAACAAATTGCTTTGCAGTCAAAACAATGTGAAGAAATGCGCACACATATACTCAAACAAGTCGACGAGGCTTTAGAGCTGACGAATATCATTAAAACCCCAAATTGTCATCAGTCACCAATCAAGAAACACTACAGACACTCGAGAAGAAATGAAAATCATGAATAAAATATCCATCCATCCATCCATTTTCTGAGCCGCTTCTTCTCACCAGGGTCGCGGGCATGCTGGAGCCAATCCCAGCGATCAACGGGCAGGAGGCGGGCTACAGCCTGAACTGGTTGCCAGCCAATCGCAGGGAACATACAAACAAACAACCATTCACACTCACATTTACACCTACGGGCAATTTAGAGTCGTCAATTAACCTACCATGCATGTTTTTGGGATGTGGGAGGAAACCAGAGTGCCCGGAGAAAACCCACGCAGGCACGGGGAGAACATGCAAACTCCACACAGGCGGGGCCAGGGATTGAACCCCGGTCCTCAGAACTGGTCGCCCACAGTGCTGAATAAAATATCTAAAGTTAAAAAAAAAGAGCAATTACTATAATTTTCTAAAAGTGAAAATACCAGTAGTATATTAGAATCCTCAAATTCTGCTAGATTTTTGTGTAGTTGGGGTAGTTGCTTGTTACCCTGCATGTGTAATATTTCAAATGTTAATGGCATCTAATCATTGCTCGAAATAATAACAGTATTTAATGTTGCCTTGGTTTAATGACAGTGATTAGATTGGCATTTGAGGCACAGGCGGACTGGACGTTAGCCGTAAACAGCTAGCTGGGAACAATAACAATCCATTGGACTCCGTTTGACTTCTGACCTTTGTGTTCGTGATGGGTCTGTCTGACTGTCTCCTTGTCTGTCTATCCTCCCACCCATCGTATTTATGTTTCTATGCCTACTCAACCTACTCACCATCTAAAACCCCTAACTCCTCTACCGATATACATACCTCTACCCCTCTATATATCTCTGGCTTATTTTCACCCTATTTCCCTACCTGGTAAGGTATGTACGTAACCCTAACTTAATCTTCCTACTAAGAAAGGTGAGTATCTTTCCATACATACCCTACGTATACCTACCTATGTTTTCTTAGCTAGGTGGATATTTTATCCTATAGGATATCTGCAGTATATCCTATACGTACTGTAAATGTCTAGCTACTTTACATCTCAAGTCCCATCTACTTACAGTACTTCTCTATCCATTCTAATGTACCTACCTACTCAATGCATCTTTAAACTCAAACTATTTTAACCTATCCTTTCCCTACTTGTTTTCATACGCCTACCTGCATATCCTTCAGGCAGGCATCTGCAGTATCCCTACTTAATTAACCTTCCTACCTATTTACAGTATTGATAATGTATGTTTGATGTAGGCATAGCTACCTATAGAGTACAGCTGTCTCTACCTACTGTATTTAAAGTATAAAGTATATCCTTTCCTTACTTCCATCCTTCTTGTAAGAAATGTATCGACCTACCTACCCACCTACCCATTGTGATATGAGTGTGCTTCAGACCCCCACCTCGAGATGGCGCAAGCAAACTTTACATACATCCAGCCACCATCATTTCCCATTGGTTTCCTTGGACGGACCATATTAGTCGGTGGCGCTAATGCATCATTAAACTGGTTTGCCAACCACCAATAAACCCTACAGAAGATTTAGAAGGACGAACAATACAATTGGTACAGTAGTGTTTTTGTGCTCGCATTTTCCATGTTTGTAGGTTATGTGGAAATGGAGCAAATGCTATTACTGAGTGTTTTTATACAGTACAATACTGTTGAGTGCAATTTTCTCATAAATGTTTGAAAAAACTAATGTAGGTATTTTTTAGAACGGATTATTCGCGTTTCCATTCACTTAAATGGAATTTTTTTTTTGAAATAGTGTTTTGAGATACGCAAGTGAGTCACTGATGGTGTAGTGGTACACTCGCCTGACTTTGGTGCAGGCAGCGTGGGTTCAGTTCCCACTCAGTGACGGTCTGAATGTGAATGTGAGTGCGGATGGTTGTCCGTGTCTATATGTGCCCTGCGACTGACTGGCGACCAGTTCAGGGTGTAGTCCGCCTTTCGCCCGAAGTCAGCTGGGATAGGCTCCAGCGTCCCGCGACCCTAACCAGGATAAGCGGTGTTGAAAATGGATGGATGGATGGAAGATACGCAAGTGGTCACAGAACAAATTAATCTCATACCTTAAAACACCACTGCATTTTATGAGTCGCTGCCTCTGTTATTTCTCTACATCTTCTAAGGAAGCTATAGTAATTAAATGTTACACAAGGAACAACCCTGCAGTTTTGTGTGTGTAAAAATCACATTAGTGCTGAAAGTCTTGATTCTGCAGGAACTCCCATAACATCAGTGTGACATACTGTAGCACAGCTATGAAAGTGTCCACATTGCAAACACATTGACACGTGTCAAATCAACAATTCCTGCAATAGTTCATGGCTGATATACTGTATAGCCGAAAAGCCTCGGTTGTCATAGTTGAAAAATGAACATACACCAGAACATCAAAATTGCTGTTGCCAATATATATTGTACAGTACGTGCGTGGGTGTGTGTGTGTGTGTGTGTGTGTGTCTGTTGTCTTTTCAGTAGTAATCTTTTCATGGCTGTGTGTCCTTTGTGGCAGCTATTCTCGGCAGGGGTGTTTACAGACTTGCAAAGGTCCCGTGTGTGATCTTCATGTCCTCTGATCACAATGTGAATGGAACACTCTAGCTGTGCCACTGGTCATCCATAAAGTATCCACCATTCATTACTCACAGCTAACGGTTGGAAAATTGCCATTTTCTCCCTCCCTGGAGGTTAAGGTGCAAGCCTCATTATCCTGCATTAATATTGAGGACGAGGCAGTTTGATACTTGGCCGAATTGACATGAACATTTTTGGTGTACCCCAAAAAAAACAACAACCACATAACACACGTAACAGGAGGCTCAGTCAGTCCAGTATGCCTTTATGGAATGAAACAGTTTGGTTTCTGAGTCACACACAAATTATTTAACATTATGATGTTTTTAGAAGTGACACCAAGGATGAAGATTTCATTGGATTTAGTGATTTGGAGTGACACTGATGGTTTGGTAAACTTGTTAGCATGTTCTTTATGCTATAGTTATCCGAATAACTGTTATGTTACGTTAACATACCAGGCACGTTCTCAGTTTGTTGTTTTTGCGTCATGTTGCATCTATTCTATTTTTATTTTAAATTGCCTTCCAAGATGAAATGTCTGTTCTTGGTGTTGGATTTTATCAAATAAATTTCCCCCCAAAAATGCGACTTATATGTTTTTTCCTTTTTTATTATGCATTTTTTGGCTGGTGTGACTTATATTCCGGAGCAATTTATAGTCCGGAAAATACGGTAGTCAACGCAGCTATTAGCATCCAAGTTAAGTTAAGTCAAGTCACATTTATTTGTATAGTCCTTAATCACAAGAGTCTCAAAACCCCATTTGGGAAAAACAAAACCGTGACAAGGGACCACAGATGGCAGGGGGAATAAAAAAAATTTCAGGATGGAATAGGCTGCAATGAATGTTGAGTGGGCAACATTCATCACGTAGTATGGTGCTGTACAATGTTTTAAGATGGCAATTAAAATGGCATAAGAGTCACAGGTGCATGCCTTTGGGTAAGTGGTGACCTGGCCCGGTCCGTCGGAGCAGACTCTCCCATAGCAACAACTCCAGGGAAGTAGTCCACACCACACCCTGTCCCAGTCGCCTCCAATTTGGTCATCGCCACCTTGGCCAGTATCGGAGTAATATGATTGAATGTTCTTGCTGGAAACAAGCAAGGGTTTATCATTATAAACTGATCTGTACCTTTTCTCAAGAATGATCATTTTCAAAGCAAAACTGAGGCAATTTCCCATTTGATTCTTAGATGCAACCCAATTACTTGTGCAGAAGCTAATGGCGCAGTGTTTTGTATTTTGGGAAAACAGCGTCACCATCCTATTAGTTTCGGTCTGTGTGCCTCTCTGTGTTTGTCTGCCCACCAGCATCTGCACTGGCACTCAGGTGGACAGCCTGTTGATCCACAAGCCTGACAGATATTCAGCAGGGACGAAGCAGGGCTTTAAACGAAGTTCTCCAATTGCATATTTACATTTGAAAGCCGAAGATGTGTGTGAGACATTGTTTTCGAGGTCTTAATTGCACAGCAAGGCATGCCAGCTACTATGGCAACAGTTATTCATTTTTACCAATTAGATTTTTTTTACACATTCAATGCCAAACTTTTTTTATTACCTTACTTTCATTCACTCATTCATTCAACTTTGCTGCCAGACTGAGAAAGAATCTGTCACAGTGACTCATCCTCCAATATCGTCTTCCTGTTCGTGTCACACAGACACACAGTGTGGTGTAAATGTCAGACCTGTTTGACACGGGTAAATTATTAATGATAACATGCTGAAAAGACGTTTCCATGCCACAAACAGACATATCAGTTAAATAATGTGCAGGATACAGGAGGTGGTTTCATTGAGAGTAGGTGCTTGCGTGCTTGTTTGCTCAGCCAGAGTTTGCAGTCGTGTGAGGCTGAATTGCACACATTTGTGCCATTTCCTCTTGCAACACTTGCTGGTTTTATGGATGAAGAAGCACACAAATTACATTTTTTATGCCATATTAAAACATTATTCTTGAAACCTTTTTCTTTTTAGCAGCCCTAACACTCCTTTGTAAATATCAATACAATTAGTGTTACCATGCTGCTAATATGTCCCACAGTCTGAATCTAAGTATGAACATCACAATTCACCCTTTATCAAGCAAGAATATTTGGTAACTTCAGTAGGTCATCGAAATCCTGCCCTCCTGACTGTATGAGCAAAGGTTGGTTGTAACAAGATACATTTACTTTGGTAGGTTTACTTAAGTCCATTTTGGAATAAATTGTACTTGTCAGGGTAGCTTTAATTTTTTACTTTTACTTGAGTATTTTGGAACAGAAGAAATGCTACATACACAGTGATTTTGTTGGGCAATATTTGAATTAGCATATTGAATGTTCCTATTCTATACAGTATTTTTGTCTATTGATATTTATGCACTATTTAAGTCAATCAATCAGAGGTTATTCATAGTTACTCAGTACTTGTAGTTTTTTCCCACTGAATACTTACTCTGACTCAAGTAATTACTTGGACTACTTTTTACTTTTACTGTAGTCATATTACTCAAAAGTAAGAGTACTCTTACTTGAGTACAATTTATGGCTCTCGAGCCACCTGTGTGTATGATAACAGAACCACCTAATGCCTTAAAGTGATTCATCAAAGAATCCTACTAATGTTTTATACACTATACTGGATAATGAAATGTATGAATGAATTGGGCGGCACGGTGGATGACTGGTTAGCACATCTGCCTCACAGTTCTGAGGACCGGGGTTCAAATCCTGGCTCCGCCTGTGCGGAGTTTGCATGTGCATGGGTTTTCTCCGGGTACTCCGGTTTCCTCCCACATCCCAAAAACATGCATGGTAGGTTGATCGAATACTCTAAAGAGCCCATAGGTGTGAATGTGAGTGCGAATGGTTGTTGGTTTATATGTGCCCTGCGATTGGCTGGCGACAAGTTCAGGGTGTACCCCGCCACTCGCCCGAAGATAGCTGGGATAGACTCCAGCACTCCTGCGACCCTAGTGAGGATAAGTGGTGTAGACAAAGGATGTATGGCTAAATGAAATGACATTATTTATAATGGTAATACAATTAAAGTTCACCATAATCCATTATGGCATCACGGTGCAATAGTGGTTAGCATGTCTGTCTCACAGTTCTGAGTTCCGATACTCTGATCCAGCCTTCCTGTGTGGGGTTTGCAAGTTCACGTGGGTTTTCTCCAGGTCCTCCGGCTTCCTCCTGCGTTACAAAAACATGATTTTAAGCTTGTTGAAGATTCTAAATTGTCCAGGCTAGGACAGGCTAGACGAGGCCTGTCACGATAACAATTTTTTAAAGACTATATATTTTCCCCAAAACTATCATGAGAAATGATATTGTTTTTTTTTAATGCCTCTAAAATCATGAAAAATAAGACCCGCCTTATTATTTTTATTTTTTTTGCTTTTAAATCAGTATTGTTGTTATTATTATTAATGTTATTATAATTTCCTTTCTTGTTTATCTATTGAATTGTTTTTTATTCTTCGATATTGATCCCCCTGGGTCTGAAATAAAGAATAAAGCGCTGCAAGACTACCCTGGTTGATATGGAGCCTTCTATTCCGATTATAATCGCTGTAGAAGCCCAAACCGAATGAAAATTCTCCATATAAACGCCTCAATCGGAATAAACAGGCTGAATGCGCTTGTCTTAGTTCTGGCAGCGTGCAAGTCCTCAAGGGTAGCTAGGGTACCGAGCGACAATCTTTTCAGCAGTTTTGATTGTCCGTTGCAGTCGGCGTTTGTCCTTTTTTGTAGCTGCACCAAACCAGACTGTGATGGAAAGAACACCGGTTTCACAAGATTCGATGACTTCTGTGGAGCACTGCCTCAACAGCTCCTGTGGCAGGCCGTGCTTCCTCGATATACTCATTATTGTGACAGGCCTATCCATGACTTTTCTAGGAAGATTACCACTTACAATACTAAGATAAGATAAGTAGTCTTTGCTTTTCATCTGAAATCTAGGTACTACTCACCTTATTGATATCAAGATTCTTCCATCCATTTCTATAGCTCTTGTCCTCTTTATCGGATGAGCCAGAGAGTTGTGAGTACACCATGGACTGGATGCCAATCAATCTCAGGACACATACAGAAAATCAACCATTCAGGAAGAACATGCAAACTCCACACAGAAAGGAGTTGATATTCGAACCCCAAACCTCAGAATTGTTAGGCAGGCAAACTAAACATATAGGCCCACCGTGCTGCCTGATATCAGGATTCATTCTCTAAAGTGAACCCAATAAAATCAATAATTAAATGATGTACGTGGCACCGTTGTGTACTATTACGTTGCATTTTTGTAGAGTATTGATTGTTTCTAGAATCACGAGCTCGGCAATAGTGGTGGTATTAAGAGGTGGATTAAGTCAGGTCCCCAACGAAAGCCCAGGTACCAAATGCACGGCCCGCCACTTGTGAAACTGTGTATGAACGTTCAAAACTATCCATCTTTGACAGTAATGGATTTAAGAAGACTATCATGCTTACTGTAGCTGAATAATATACAATGTTACTTCTTTAAAGGGAACCCAGACTCTCATGACAAATATGTCTTAAAATGCAACCACTGACCTCTACTTTTGTAATACGGTGTTACATGTTTAGAAATGATTCTTTTAAGTTATAAAAAATGTTTTTGGATACACGGTGACTGCTATGTTTTTGCATGCACAATGCATTCTGGGATTGATGACGTAAAACAGTTGCTGTTTGCCTCCATATGTTGCTGCCCTGTCTTACATTAGTTAAATGTTTAAATCTGCATCCATTGCAATAAAGGTAAAAAAAAAACAACCCATAACAAAACCATTGCTGCTCACTGCCCAGCTAAAGGCTGCCACACATTGAGCGGTGGCTTAACCCGACTGAACTGCAGTGTTCCTGGTTTGGCAACTGTTTTCATAAATGGAGAATTAGTCTGCTACTAGTTTTGCTGCGATTCGAAATTTGAAACAATGCACAGACTGTCAAAACGTCGCAGCTTACGGCCATTTGAAATGTAAATGTTGGTGTTGTGTTCTCGGTTACGTAATTATGGTGGCACTTCTGTGCCGTTGACTACACCCGGGGTTCATTCCGACGCTGCAACCATGAAATGCATTGGAAGGGGATCAATACTTTCAATACTATTACATCAATGTGTCGTCATAATGTAAAATGTGCCTGCAAGCGAGGCTTGTGACCAAAATATACCCAGTGTCGTATGCTCAAATGAATGTAGTCAGCGGGACTCCTTTAAAATATCCACACTCTCGATTTTATTCTCACCCACATCCTCTCTTTAGCAACCCACTTTTTAAAACAACTATTAATCTATCTTTTTATGTTTTTAAAAAAAAAAAATTATAAATTCTAAGTGCATGTCCAATGTATGCACTCCACAACTACTCGATGAAGATGGTGATGGTAGCTCAGAGGATGTTTTTATTTTTATCTGAGGACTCCAGTAAACACGGTCAGCGGGAAAAATGAAACGGAGCTCTTCGCAGTTGATGCCCTCTCTGTCGCCATTGGAAAACAGCAACCACAAAGACTCCACCGAAAGTGACCAACTCGAGCTTCTTCATACTAGTCATCTTCATTCTCATATCCATTTTACTTGCTGTTTAATTCTTCTCTTCTCGTCTTTGATCATACTGTGGCTCGAACTGAAAAGGCTCAACGGCATTCATCAGTGTCACCGGCTGCTACTTGTAGCTACTGCTAAAAATACAACCCCTTTATACGTCATTACCTAGAATGCACTGCGACACAAGCAATGGCAGTATACATTAAAATAACATTTAGTAAAAATATATAACTATGAAAACTATTTTTAAAACATTTATCTTGTTGTTCTGTTACTTAAATTGAAAGAGATCTTATGAACTAAACGTCATTACGGTCAGTGTTCATTTTAAGCTTGATGTGCTCTTTGCCCCCTGAGCAACTTCCTGGTGAAATACTGTACATTTCTATATGTAGCTAGTCTGCAGCAGTCTGTGTCAAACTCCCACATTGCCCTGTGATATAAAACCACTTGGAAGCAATGTAACCCTTCAACCTGGTCCCATCACATGTGCACTAAAGACAACACAGTTTGCTTAGAGACATTAAACAGTTATTCTGATGTCAATCTGTGAGAACGCAACAAGTTAAATTATACTACAAAAACATTTAGTGCTGGAATAATACAACCCCTTATTCCAATGAAGTTGGGACAGAGTTGTGTTAAACAAATAAAAACAGAATACAATGATTTGCAAATCATGTTCAACCTATATTTAATTGAATACACTACAAAGACAAGATATTTAATGTTCAAACTGACAAACTTTATTGTTTTTAGCAAATAATCATTTACTTAGAATTTTATGGCTGCAACACGTTCCAAAAAAGCTGGGACAGGGTCATGTTTACCACTGTGTTACATCACCTTTTCTTTTAACAACATTCAATAAACGTTTGGGACCTGAGGACACTAATTGTTGAAGCTTTGTAGGTGGAATTCTTTCCCATTCTTGCTTGATGTACAGCTTCAGCTGTTCAACAGTCCGGGGTCTCCGTTGTCGTATTTTACGTTTCATAATGGGCCACACATTTTCAATGCGAGACAGGTCTGGACTGCAGGCAGGCCAGTCTAGTACCTGCACTCTTTTACTACGAAGCCACGCTGTTGTAACACGTGCAGAATGTGGTTTGGCATTGTCTTGCTGAAATAAGCAGGGGCGTCCATGAAAAAGACGTTGCTTGGATGGCAGCATATGTTTCTCCAAAACCTGTATGTACCTTTCAGCATTAATGGTGCCTTCACAGATGTGTACATTACCCATGCCATTGGCACTAACACAGCCCCATACCATCACAGATGCTGGCTTTGGAACTTTGCGTCCATAACAGTCCAAATGTTTTTTTCCCTCCACAATTTCCAAAAGCAATTTGAAATGTGGACTCGTCGGACCACAGAACACTTCTCCACTTTGCATCAGTCCATCTTAGATGAGCTCGGGCCCAGAGAAGCCGGCGGCGTTTCTGGGTGTTGTTGATAAATGGCTTTCGCTTTGCATAGTAGAGTTTCAAGTTGCACTTACGGATGTAGCGCCGAACTGTATTTACTGACATTGGTTTTCTGAAGTGTTCCTGAGCCCATGTGCTGATATCCTTTACACATTGATGTCGGTTTTTGATGCAGTGCCGCCTGAGGGATCGAAGGTCACGGGCATTCAATGTTGACTTTCGGCCTTGCCACTTACATGCAGTGATTTCTACAGATTCTTTGAACCTTTTGATGATATCATGGACTGTAGATGATGAAATCCCTAAATTCCTTGCAATTGTACGTTGAGGAACATTGTCCTTAAACTGTTCGACTATTTTCTCATGCACTTGTTCACAAAGAGGTGCACCTCGCCCCATCTTTGCTTGTGAATTAATGGGCAATTCAGGGAAGCTCCTTTTATACCTAATCATGGCACCCACCTGTTCCCAATTAGCCTGTTCACCTGTGGGATGTTCCAAACAGGTCTTTGATGAGCATTCCTCAACTTTCTCAGTCTTTTTTGCCACCTGTCCCAGCTTTTTTTGGAACTCGTTGCAGCCATAAAATTTTAAGTTAATGATTATTTGCTAAAAACAATTAAGTTTATCAGTTTGAACATTAACTATCTTGTCTTTGTAGTGTATTCAATTAAATATAGGTTGAATATCATTTGCAAATCATTGTATTCTGTTTTTATTTATGTTTAACACAACATCCCAACTTCATTGGAATTGGGGTTGTATAACAAAACAGAGGGGTTAGACTCTCTTCCACTCTGGAGTTGCCCACGGTGAGAGGCGGCGACCAGGTGCGGGTATACTTATTGCCTCCCGGCTCGGCGCATGTACATTGGGGTTCACCCCGGTGGACGAGAGGGTAGCCTCCCTCCGCCTTCGGGCGAGGGGACGGGTGTTGTTTGTGCACCAAACAGCAGTTCAAAGTACGCACCCTTTTTGGAGTCCTTGGAGGGGGTGCTGGAGAGCGCTCCCGCTGGGGTCTACATCGTTCTGCTGGGGGACTTCAATGCTCACGTGGGCAATGACAGTGAGACCTGGAACGGGGTGATTGGGAGGAACAGCCCCCCCAGTCAGAACCCGAGCGGTGTTCTGTTATTGGACTTCTGTGCTCATCACGGATTTTCCATAACGAACACCATGTTCAAGCATAAGGGTGTCCACACGTGCAGTTGGCACCAGGACACCCTAGGTTCGATGATCAACTTTGTGGTCGTGTCATCGGACTTGCGGCCGCATGTCATGGACACTCGGGTGAAGAGAGGGGCGGAGCTGTCAACTGATCACCACCTGGTGGTGAGTAGGCTCCGATGGTGGGGGAAGATGCCGGTCCGACGTGGCAGGCCCAAACGTGTTGTGAGGGTCTGCTGGGAATGTCTGGCAGAATCCCCTGTTTCAACACCCACCTCCGATAGAACTATGCTCATGTTCCGGGCGAGGCGGGGGACATCGAGTCCGAGTGGACCATGTTCCACGCCTCCATTGCTGAGGCGGCCGACCGGAGCTGTTGATGCCTGTTGTGGCGGCAATCCCCGAACTCGTTGGTGGACACCAACGTTGAGGGACGGCATCAAGCTGAAGAAGCATTCGTATCGGCCTTTTTGGCCTGTGGGACTCCTGAGGCAGCTGATGGGTACCGGGTGGCCAAGCGGAATTCAGCTTTGGGGGTCGCTGAAGCAAAAACTCATGGGAGGAGTTCGTTGAGGCCATGGAAAAATACTTTTGGACGGCTTTGAGGAAATTCTGGTCTACCCATTCGGCGTCTCAGGAGGGGAAAGCGGTGCACCATCAACACTGTGTATAGTGGGGATGGGGCGCTGCTGACCTCGACCCGGGACGTTGTGAGGCGGTGGGGATAATACTTCGAAGACCTCCTCAATTCCACCGACACGCCTTCCCATGAGGGAGCAGAGTCTGGGTTCTCTGAGGCGGGCTCTCCTATCTCTGGGGGTGAGGTCACCTGAGGTGGTTAAAAAGCTCCTCGGTTCCTAAAGGCTCTGTATGCTGTGGGGCTGTCCTGTTTGACACGCCACTGCAACATCGCGTGGACATCGGGGAGAGTGCCTCTGGATTGTCAGACTGGGGTGGTGGTCCCCCTTTTTAAGAAGGGGGACCAGAGGGTGTGTTCCAACTACAGGGGGATCACACTCCTCAGCCTCCCTGGTAAGGTCTATTCAGGGGTGCTGGAGAGGAGGGTCCGTCGGGAAGTCGAATCTCAGATTCAGGAGGAGCAGTGTGGTTTTCGTCCTGACCGTGGAACAGTGGACCAGTTCTACACCCTTGGCAGGGTCCTCGAGGGTGCATGGGAGTTCGCCCGACCAGTCTACATGTGTTTTGTGGATTTGGAGAAGGCATTCGACCGTGTCCCTTGGGGGGGTTATGTGGGGGGTGCTTCGGGAGTATGTGGTACCGAACCCCTAGATATGGGCTGTTCGGTCCCTGTACGACCGGAGTCAGAGTTTGGTCCGCATATCCGGCAGTAAGTCGGGCTCGTTTCCAGTGAGGGTTGGACTCCGCCAAGGCTGCCCTTTGTCACCGATTCTGATCAGAACTTTTATGGACACAATTTCAAGGTGCAGCCGAGGCATAGAAGGGGGTCCGGTTTGGTGGCCTCAGTATTGCATCTCTGCTTTTTGCAGATAATGTGGTTTTGTTCGCTTCATCAAGCCATGGACTCCAACTCTCACTGGAGCAGTTCGCAGCTGAGTGTGAAGCGGCTGGGATGAGAATCAGCACCTCCAAATCCGAGACCATGGTCCTCAGTCGGAAAAGGGTGACGTGCCCTCTCCAGGTCGGGAATGAGATCCTGCCCCAAGTGGAGGAGTTCAAGTATCTTGGGGTCTTGTTCACGAGTGAGGAAAGAATTGAACGGGAGATTGACAGGCAGATCGGTGGAGTGTCTGCAGTGATGCGGACTTTGTATCGATCCGTTGTGATAAAGAAGGAGCTAAGCCGAAAGGCGACGCTCTCGATTTACCGGTCGATCTACGTTCCTACCCTCACCTATGGTCACGAGCTGTGGGTCGTGACCGAAAGAACAAGATCCTGGATAGAAGCGGCCGAGATGAGTTTCCTCCGCAAATCTCCAATTTGTACCGTTTCAAATATTTTGCCCCTCTTAGTTTAGATGAATAAGGTAACCTAAATATTAGAAACAGCTCACAGTATGATGCATTCTGCAGCCACAATATTGAATATACAGTGAACCCCTGCTTTTCTCGGGGGGTTAAGGACCCTGCTGCAAAAAGCGCAAATTAGTGAATATTTGATGCCCCCCCTAAAAGAGGTTTGTAAATGGGTATAGATGCCACAGGATGGTGGCAAATCAATTACCTAAACTGAGAGGATCCTGAAGCACCAAGACCATGGTACAAAAGAATATTTGGACAATCATGAACACATGTATGTTAGATAAACTATGTTCAGTAGTTAAATTATTCAACACAAACAACCCTCCACCTTCACGAGGCTCATCAATACACTGCATTCCAGATTATTATACAAATGATATTTTTCTAATTTTGCTAAAACGTCTAAAAGTGAGTTCCAAAGTCAAGGGGAAGAGCAGCTGAAGAGTCTGTCCCCCATGGTGGACATACGATCAGAAGGGAAGGAAGTGTACTCCAATAGTGGTGTCCTAATGCACAGTGCTTGTTTTTGTCTTTAATGTTCACCCTGTAAAAGAGCCTTCATTTCTTTCATACAAGTTACATCTCAATATCAAAGCTATTTGAGCCTTGCAGTTGCCAGTATGATGCTATTAGCTTATTGGACCTTTGTAGTGTGACAGGATTCCTTTGATGCAGTGCTTTCATAGGCTTGCTTCACATTACATTTACGTCGTTTGTGTGGTCAGCATCTGCATCCACATAGACTTTCCTCCAGGCTAATCCACAGCAAACCAGAGTCATACGCTGTGTGTGTGTGTGTGTGTGTGCATTTGCGTGTGCGCGTGTGTGTGTGTATGTCCAAGTGTGTGTTCTGCGTTATTCATCACTTGCACTCCCCCACTCGTAACCAGAGGGAGCCTAAAAATTGCAGCAGCCTGACTTATGTTCCTTTTAGAAGGGGGCAGTTTTGACAAACGACAAGGAGGTGCTTTGTAAGCAAACACCATGCTCAGAAATATCCAACATAGCAGCAAAAACTGGACTCCATTGAATGAGCTGTGACCCCTGCTGGAACCAATGGGAACTGTTGATATAGTCCACAAGCACATTCATGATCAGTCATCATTATTCATTGGTTATGATTATGCAATTTGAAAATCAGTCTGTTTAATGTGAAACCCCAGTTCAAGGCATGGATGATAACAGAGTGGGATCCATTCAAACAGATGATCTTGAGGATGAATAACAACACGATAATTACAACCAGCAGTGTAGGCGCGCACACACAACCGGTCCTATATATATATATATATATATATATATATATATATATACATATACATACATACATACATACATACATATATACATATATATATATATATATATATATAGATACATATATGCAGTGAAAAAAATACTCAAGTACTGAGTAAATTGTGAGTAACTTTTGATTTTTGTTTAATCAGAGTATGAACATCAATAAAATAAAACAATTTAAAAAGTAAATGTGCAAATTCTGATACGTACGTACGCGTGTGATAAAATAGGGTGAATGTGGGCTAATATGTACAACCAAAGCAACAACAAAACATCTGCAATTAACAACAATGTGTTTTCTCAAGTTAGAAGTGGGCTGAAATATAAACGTTTGGGCAGACAGTGCCAGACAAATACTCTAATAGATAAGAGCTGTTGTTGTTCTTCGTCTCAATGTAAACACGAGTCACGGGCCGTTGTCTTCAATGGTAATGACAACCTTTCCAACATGGTCGCCATGTAAGCACGTCGATTAGCCGGGATGGCTATCTAGTGTTTTAACTATGCCCGGGAAGCCCAATAGAAGTCGGTGTGAGGTCATGTGACTTTCTTGTGTCGTTTGATTGGTGAACTAGACTTAAATATCCCTAGCGCTTTAATTGGATTGGCGCAAACAGCGGCCAATGCGGAAGCCGTAGTCCTAGTCGTTTGTTTTGTATATTTTTAAATGGGTTGGCATATCCAAACTTAATTTTTACATACATACGGAAGTATTTTTGCACATAGCAATGGAAGACGTTACTCAAATATCACGCAGAACCCGCGACTGACCAAAGGTGCATCAACACCCTCTGTCATCAATTCCCCCTAGTGTTTTTTTTTTTTTATATCTGATGACCATTTATTTCCAGCCCATGGGAGAATTAGACATGATATATGAATGACATTGACGCTTCTTATTTTTGTTGTACTATTGTTCTCTTGCACAATGAGACCTCTGATTTTGCAAAAGCTCCCTGCAGGACCATGGCTTGTGTTTTAAGATGTGACTACAAAAATGTCTGAAAAAGCCTACTAGAACATATGAGATTTATTTTGGGTTAATCAGAGGCACTTTAAATGGTGGCAGTTGTGCATTAACTTCCATTTAACATGAGTTTGAATGTGATTGCTTAATTCTGAACACAGCCACAGACCCATTATAACAGGGTGTGTGCACTTGTGCAACCACATTTTCTCAGTTCACACCAAAATATAGGTTATGGGTTAATCCTATCCAAGTGAAATGACCCGGAAGTACTTGGAGGATAGGTTGTTCGAATTCTACAAAATACTTAGGAAAGGTTATCGCGATGGTATCTTTGTGTCACCTTTAGCATAGGTTACTCCTGAGCAACCTTTACGATAGGAAAGGAGATACTGTATATTACCCACAATCGTTTACAACAGCAATATTTAAAGGCCACCGACGATTAGTTAAAAAATAAAAAAAAAATTAAAAAAAAACTAGTTGGCCGACAGAAAAGTACAAGAGCACATATGGGTAGAATCTGTGAAGTGTTTAAAAAATATTGTATTAGTAAGCAAATATTTAGCAAAAAAGTGAAATACATGCATATCATTTATACATACAAATATGATATAAATATGGAAAACCGAACGAAACCTAAACATCGAACACAGTATTGCAATCTCTGTTTGCTTTGTGCTGAAGTCTTAAAAGACATTGTAGAAGTTTTATTATTGACCACATAGTTTTATGTCAGTTGAACCCAATTGAAAATTGATGGGGTATTGTTAAGAGGAAGATGAGGGAACAGAAACCCGGAAATGCAGACAATCTGAAGGCCAATATCAAGGGCAACCTGGGGTACAATGACACCTGTGCCAAAGGCAGATCACCTCCGTGCCATGCCGCCTTGATGCTGTAATTAATGCAAAAGGAGGCCCAACAAAGTACTGAGGGCATATTACTTTAATACACTTTTCAGAAGGCCAACATTTTTGTTTTTAAGATCCTTTTTGGTTGGTCACATGAAATATTCTAATTTTATGAAATAATGCATTTGTTTATTTTTGTCTTTCTGCCATAATCAAAATTGAAACAAATAAAGGCTTGAAATGTTGCACTTTGTCTGTGGTAAATAATATAACACACAACTGTAACTTTTTGAAACAAATTATTGAAATCAATGGACTTTCGCTAGATATTCCAATCTTTTTGGAACACACCTGTATGTATATGTATTTTTTCAAATCCTGAAATAACTTCAATGTATATCAAATGTAGTATTACACATTGTCACTAGAGGGAGCCATCCCATTTCATTTGTCTTGTGCCTCTGCCCCTCAGTTGACTTCATTAATGCGCCAAACAAAGCAAGGTATCAATGTAAGTATAGGGTTAAATGCATTATACCTGCATAAGTTTAAAGAATGTAGTTGAGGTCTTTTAATAGACTTTTTTTTTGCCATTTAATTAATCTATTACTTCTAATAATGTGTACTAATGACACATTTTGTTCAATATGGGAACATGGCTTAGTAATAGAAGTGCAAGTCACACATGGTTGCATTAATCCCCCGTCTTTGTCAATACATTAAACAAGTATGCAGTTGTTTCTCAAAAATGTTTCCAAGGAGGTTGGAACACTTCAGTGAACCTAATAATTATCCTATACAGTATGCAGTGCACCCAGAACGCTTCGCTTTTTCCCACTGTGCACCACATTTTGTTCCAGCCTTATCCTAAAATGGAGGAAATAAATGTTTGTCCCTCTAAATTTGGCCCAACACCCCATGATGTGAAAAAATATTTTTGTTTTTCAAATGAATAAAAAATATCAAATTAAGAAATTACATGGACCTAAGTATTCCCAGCCTCTGCCGTGAAGATCAAAATTGAGCTTTTGAGGCATTTTCACACTGCACTCGACTTTCCCATTCATTGTGTGTGTGTGTGTGTGAGAGCTGAGGGGGCTTCAGCACGTTTTGACGTGACGCCGAGCGTTGCGTCAATGGAGAGGGCGTCTGACGCTCTGCGCCACGTCATTGGGTAGATAAATGTTCTATTCGGGAGTTTTGACGCGGTAACGTCAAAAAGCTCCTCCAATGGGAGAGAGGCTGGTGGAGTGATTTCTGAGCGCTATTTTGGTGGAGTTGTACTGTTAACGGCAAGGGGAAATGGAGGAAGGCATAATAATTGTGCTTTCCCACTGACCCGAACTTTGGGCCAATAGAAAAATGATACACTAAGACGTCTCTGTGGGAGGCTTTCAAAATCCCTTTCAAGGCTCCGTCCTCAGCCTGAAATACACCTTGAGGCCCTCTTCCTGGAGCTAGAAAGCTCATGGATGCATTTCAACTCTGAGATGCTGCCATGAAATTAGTATGGGATATTCCCGTTACCACCCCCCCCCCCCCCCCCCCCTCCTTTTTTTTTTTTTTTTTTTTTTTTTTTTTTTTTGCTGCTGCTGCGTCACCTCCTCCTTAAAATAAGAAAAGTTAGGGCCTTCTTTTCAAACAATGACAAACACCTACTGCCAAGTTGCGGTCTACTCAGCGGGGAAAGCCTCCCGACTTCCTTCGAGGCTGTTACGTCACCACTTCCAAATATGGGATGGCCGCATCCCCTTTGCCGAATAGGTGCGCTTTGACACGCTGGCCTTTCAGACTGTGCAAGTGCAGTGTGAAAAGGCCTTTACAGGGGGGGGGAACCCACCAAAAAAAAGGTTTGTAACATTTTTTTAAATAAGAGGAATAGCTCTCTACAGAATTGCACTTTATAAAAGCAAAGAGTGATAACATAATTACATAGAAAGTGAAGAATCAAATAGTTTGTAGATCATGATAACTCAATAGGCATTTTGCTCCTCCTTCTGGCGTGTGTGGTCAGTATTATACATACACAATGAATATACAAACAAGACGGTCACAACAGCTCAGTAGCCTGCATTATTCATCATTTTTAGCAGAGGACAAAGAATATATATAATAAATAATTCTGTCCATGAAGATAATGAACATAATCGGTGACAAAGGGCAGCCTTGGCGGAGTCCCACTCTCACTGGCAACGAATCCGACTCACTGCCGCCAATGCGGACCAAACTGTGACACCGGTGGTACAGGGACCGAACAGCCCATATCAATACTCCCAAGGCACCCTCCACAGGACACCCGAGGGACGGGGTCGAACGCCTTATCCAAGTCCGCAAAACACACGTAGACTGGTTGGGCGAACTCCCACGCACCCTCGAGGACCCTGCCGAGGGTGTAGAGTTGGTCCACTGTTTCCTCGGACAGGACGAAAACCACACTGCTCCTCCTGAATCTGAGATTCGACGTCCTGACGGACCCTCCTCTACAGCACCCCAATTAGACCTTACCAGGGAGGCTGAGGAGTGTGATCCCCCTGTAGTTGGAGCACACCCTCTGGTCCACCTGCTTAAAAAGGAGGACCACCACCCCAGTCTACCGATTCAGAGGCACTGCCCCCTTTGAATGTGTAATTATCTTTGCTTTATGTTTAGTTTTACACTAAACCTGAACTTTTGGGAGTAACAATAATCAGCTTGGAGGAGACACTTTTTTGAAGATTTGTTCACTATCTAACAAACTGCTGCTTGTTTTGAAGTTCGCTGCTACCATGTAGCAGTTGTAATTCAAATGTTTGCTTGCATCTCAAAACAAAAAAATCGGCCGAGTGACTGCTCGTATCCTAAACATTTCAAGCCAGTTCTTTTGTAAGTTGAGGTACCACTGTATTGAAGCAAAGGCTTCTGTACATATGATTTCATCTTAATTTTTTAAAAATAAATTAGCAAACAGTTCCCTAATATATTTTTTCATGTTGTCATTAGGCGGCACGGTGGCCGACTGGTTAGAGCGTCAGCCTCACAGTTCTGAGGACCCGGGTTCAATCCCCGGTCCCGCCTGTGTGGAGTTTGCATGTTCTCCCCGTGGCGTGGGTTTTCTCCGGGCACTCCGGTTTCCTCCCACATCCCAAAAACATGCATTAATTGGAGACTCTAAATTGCCCGTAGGTGTGAATGTGAGTGCGAATGGTTGTTTGTTTGTATGTGCCCTGCGATTGGCTGGCAACCAGTTCAGGGTTCCCTAATTCCCTAGTGAGGAGAAGCGGCTCAGAAAATGGATGGATGGATGTTGTCATTATTGCGTGTAGTGTGTAAATTTTCCATTGTTGAATAAGGCTTTAACATAAAAAAATTAGCAAAAAGTAAAGCACTCTGAATACTTTGTGGATATCACAGGGGGATTGCCAACTACTGCCTCATAAACGCACATTTCCTCTTGATGTCTGTCACAGAAGATGCCTCAATAAATTGAGCATCCCACGCCATTTGCTTGCATTCCACAACAAAGTGTTGTGTTGCCCCCTCTGAGCATGCAATGTGGGGAAAAGCGGGTTGACGACATGCTTGTAGACAAGAGCTGTTAATTTGCATCCCGTAGGCATTGTATATAGGTTGTTCTATTATAATGTAGGGTTACGGGAGTAGATTCACAGGGCCGGGAAGAGAGGGCATGTCAGTTGTGTTGCTAGGAAACGCGGAGGAGGAAGACAACAGTGGGAAGCAGGATTCTGGGGTGGGTAGAAAGGAAGAGGGGACGGGGGGGCAAACATAGAAGAGGTTAAGAAACAAGGAACTAAATAATGTACAGCACAGTTGTACAAAAAAATGATACCAAACACGATTTGTTATTTCGAAGGATCCCCCAAATGTATTACGTGCTGTTTATGACGCACCCACTCAAAGCTGCACATGCAAGGTCCTCTCATGTTCCAACCATTACCATCTCAATGAAGCTAAATATAGTCCAGTCCTCGCCCCCCTCAGCCCCTTCATGTGGCCACATCAATCGGTCTGTCCTTGTTGTCCGGCTGTGCTGGTGTGTTTGGCCAAGCTTTGCCGTGTCACTGTCCAATTTTGGCCAAGTTTTTGGGGAACTTTTTGATGGCAGGGAACCATTCAGCCAAATAACAGATGCTGACACTTTACAGCTACTGTATGATATGTGTTTGTGGAGGACTCATATTAGAAACATAATATGCTGTTATAAACATTGGCAACCACATCCAGCAGATGGTGCGTTTTTTTAATTTTTAACAAAGTAGTAATTCAATTCAAAGCGATGATAAACCTCATAATCCTTATGAGGCTGTTTTTGGAGTAATGTCCATATGGTGTCTGTCTGTGTTCCTGTTTCTGTTGGCTGTGTCTGTGGCACAGCTAAAATGGTATTGATTTGAATTGAAAAAACATGTATGCTAGGTTAATCGAAGACTATAAATTGTCCATAGGTGTGAATGTGAGTGGAAATGTGACCTGCAATTGACTACAGCCAGTCCTGCACTGTTAATTCCATAGGTTATTAACAATAGTGTTGTTACGTTCGCGAACGTTTCGTTCAGAAAAACAAATCTTTTTAGCGAAGGTGAGTGAGCAGAATGCCCGTCTGGCGGGGGCTGGTGTCAGCGACGGTCCACCGCGGTGGAATGCAGAAAAGTCACGCCGGCTGGCGAGAGCATAGCTGGACGTCAGGGGACGCGGAAGGATGGTCGGTAGCTGAGCTCGCTGCACGCATGTTCACGAGTCACAACCGAAGCCGGTGTTTGAGAGCTTGCTGAGAGAGAGATAGGTAGGTGAGCATTTAGCCGAAGTAATAATCTCCCCACCTTTCCTAGTTTACAATACATGACAAGAACAACGCATAGTCCTGAATGTCTTGAGTGAACGTGAACCTCAAGGATGGATCATTAAATGAAAGAGGAAGCACTTGAATGATGTTGTGAAAAAGAACTGAACGATTCGGCGAACGAATCTTTTGAACAAATCCTTTTAATAAACTGTTTGAATGATTCAGTACACTCAAAAGAACTGCCGTGCCCATCACTAGTGTGACGTCAACCAAAATTCCACGATGCATTGGAAACTGAAGTTGATTACTGTAACATCACTAAAGTATTTTACTGTAAGGTTTGTGGTAAATAACTGTAGAATTTACAGGAATGTCTAACAGTGCCTTTTACCAAAAGTAAGCAGGGATAGGCTCGAGATCACCCCATTGAGGACCAGTGCTATAGAAAATGATGGAACAGCTCTGTATTCAATGTAAAATATATATTAAATATTTTACACGTAGTCCAGAGCTTTGTTCATTATTTGCCCATCATTCATGTCTCTTACGTTTCCCAATACTCACCAACCTCCCTTTACCTTCACTAAATGATCATATAATGATTGATAAATATCATGATATAAACCAATACAAATGAGTGTATCGACTGCATTATCGTTTGTAAATGAAACCTGATTGATGAAAGCACAATCCTAATAAAAAAAAAGAGCAAAAATTGCATCACTGTTTACATTCACAGAAAAACAATGTGACAATGGAAAGCCAGGTTTGAGCTACTACACTGTATGAGTTAAAAAAGTGACATTTCTTTAATTCGGGGAGATCAAAGCAGATTGCAAAAGGAAATACAAATTTCGAAGACTGTTGTCTCCCTTGCAGCCACCAATCTGCATTTGGGGAGCCAGGTGCACATGTAACTCGGTTTGACTCGGGGAGGAAAAACATAAAATCAGTCATCTATTCTTTGGAGAGTTGCGTTGACAAGGAGACCTGGTGCTCGTGATAAGTGAAACCAGTATCTGAGGGAGCAAAACAAAGAATAACTGACATGCTCTTGTGACTCATTGCCACTCTGTTTAAACCTCAAGTGGATTGTTAGTGGAAGGATGCAATTTGTGTATTTGTACCAGCAGGAAATTTGAGGTTTTTTTTTTGACTCCACACAAAGTAACCAACCTTTCTGCTTTGTTTTGCAGTTCAGAATAAAATGCTGCGTTCTTTTTATCTTTACATGTATTTCAATGTTGTACAGGTGTATCAATAAATGTGAGTATTTTGGAAAAGTTCTTTTTAGCAGTTCAATACAAAAAGGGAAGCTTATATATTATACAGATTCGTTAAAGGCATTGGAAAATATTGTTCAGAGGGCCAATTGCTTTTTTTTTTGTTAGCTTTACGCTGTAATCATCAAAGTGAAAAGTAAAATATTACTGTGTCTAATAATTGCATTGAACTATTTAAATAAATTCTGTGTTCCACGATATTCAAATAATTAAAATTAATTGCGATGCACCATGTATGTATGGCCACAATAAAAAAACAACACGCAGATTGTCTTCAGTTTTTGATTGTCACAACATAAGAACTGTCACAGATAACAGAGCAATGACTTATGAGTTAATGCAAATGAGTAGAAAATTGCAACAGTTTAAATAGTAATAAATCCATCCAACCATTAAAGTCTACTGCCTATCATGTCCTTGCTTTTACATACTCCTTGAAGAATCTGAACATTGTGGATGATTTTATATATATATATATATATATATATATAAGTAATCAATGGGTTTCTTCCTCTTCAGGTTTATTACATGCACAGTCTAAAGAGATCCAATAATAGAGATGTCAATAATTCTGCCTTTGATGATATTAATGCTCCATTTTGATTGATGCTATTAGGAAGGTATTACAGTATTATAATTGCTTAACACTGCAATCCGTTTCGAATACTTGCTGCTGTCGTGTAACTAAATATAGTAACCGAAGTACAGTGGAGTAGAAATGTATCTCAAATCATATCAAACCTGAGCATTGTCAGTTCACAACTGAATCTCGTTTGGTTTTGCTGGTGTACCTAATGAAATGTCTGATGAGTGTTTAAATTGATTAAATAGTTAATACACACTGGAGTGTATTGATCATTTGCTACATAAAGGTACATTGAACAAATACATTACTGTGGTGTATATCTGAGCATCCAAGTTGCTTTGCACAAATGTTGTGTATCTATTTAGCGAACAATGCATGTACAATATGTTGCAATGCCTGCGTGGGTTTTCTCCGGGAACTCCGGTTTCCTCCCACATCCCCAAAACATGCATGGTAGGTTAATTAAAGACTCTAAATTGCCCGTAGGTGTGAATGTGAGTGCGGATGGTTGTTTGTTTGTATGTGCCCTGAGATTGGCTGGTAACCAGTTCAGGGTGTAGCCCGCCTCCTGCCCGAAGATAGTTGGGATAGGCTCCAACACTCCCGCGACCCTTGTGAAGATAAGTGAAATTAAACAATCATTTTGTTAGATGAATTAAAAAATACTACAAAGAAGTACTTTGCTTACCTGCACGTTGTCAGCCTTGTCCATGCTTGTCGTCAAGTGTGGGCACCGCGCCAATGAAAATGTGTTGACAAGTTATTACACCGCATAAACATACACAGATACATTCCTTGTTTGACGTCACAGCTCAGTGTAAAATACCCGTCATCTACTTCAGTTCCAGTAATAGCATTTCTTGTTACATAGTCTGGTATTCTGTCCATCCATCCATTTTCTATTGCGCCTGTCCTGTCCTCATTAGGGTTGTTGATAATTTGAGCCTATGCCAGCAGAAAGGTGGGCTTCACCCTTAAATGGTCACACAAAAAAAAAGTTTTATTGTGAACTGTATAACAAAAAGTGTTCAAAGTGTTGAGATCCACCATTTATTTGTGCAGTACATGTACATTTTGTATAACCATTCTTTTTCCATTGTGCTTGTCCTCATTTGGATCATGGGTGAGCTTATGCAAGCTGACTTGGTCGCCAGCAAATCGTAGGACACATACAGACAAACACCCATTCACAGTCACGTTCACACCTATGGACATTTTAGAGTATTCAATGAACCTAACATGCATGTTTTGGGAATGTTTTTGGAACCCACAGAAACACGGAGAGAAGATGCAAACTCGAGGGCCGTCTCAATCAAATCTTTTAGAATCCATTATCCTATAGATATTTCATCAAGCAGAGCTGGAGGTGGCGGAAATGAAGATGTTGAGGTTCGCTCTCGGAGTGACCAGGTTGGATAAAATTAGAAATGAGCTCATCAGAGGGACAGCCAAGGTTCGATGTTTTGGAGACAAAGTTAGAGAGAGCAGACTTCAATGGTTTGGACACGTCCAGAGGAGAGAGAGTGAGTATATTGGTAGAAGGATGATGAGGATGGAGCTGCCAGGCAAGAGAGCTAGAGGAAGACCAAAGAGAAGGTTGATGGATGTCGTGAGGGAAGACATGATGGCAGTTGGTGTTCGAGAGGAGGATGCAGGAGATAGGCTCTCATGGAAAAGAATGACGCGCTGTGGCGACCCCTAACGGGACAAGCCGAAAGGAAAAGAAGAAGAAGAGGATCCTATAGATATTTCATCGAGTACTCAAGTAATTTTTACTACTAACATGCATCAATGGTAAAAAAATTAAATTAAAATAAAACTCCCTTCTGGAGTGGAATTCTTATTAATGTTAATGTTCATGGTCTACTTTGTGTTAAACTTTGAATTACAGTACATTTTACGAATATTTGGTAAAATGCCACAGGTTCTTTGAAAAAAGTTTCTTTTTTCTTGTTAACTAGCTAGTTTTATTGAAACTTTGACAACATTCCCCCTTTTTCCCCATTACATTTGAGTTCCCACGTCACTTGTCTCCAAACTGTTGCCCTCATGAGACAGGCTGATTTTGTTAGAAGCCTTCTAGGCCGAAACAACGATAACGACCAGCTTTCAGGAAAGAGCCTGCCAGGTATACACTGTATCTGCGCTCTCGTGTTCTATTTTTGGATCGAAATCTTTGCAGCTCACTACTATGTGGCACTATTTCCTGTTACCAGAGCAGACACAGTCAACCTGCTGTCAAACGTGCGCCATGGTCACCCTTGCCACCCTGATCTTGTTAATTTGTAGTTATTACTATGGCTATGAATATAGTATGGATGCCACCAAATTATCACTGTCACTGTCAAGTAATTTACTACAGTGTAGTGACTCTGACCCAGTTGCCAAAACAAGGCCCACAACTTGATAAGCTGCTTTCTTCCAAGTGGCTCTGCTGTGCGAGACAACCACTGGAAGACGCCTATATGGGACCTTAACCTAATTAGTAGCTTCCCTTCAAATCTGGATTCCCGTCTTCAAAAAGACTCCTTTCCTTTACAGGTGCAGCAGCGAGACTTTGAGAACTGTTTGTCTTGATTTGAAGCCTGAACAGCATGAAATGTGATTGAACCATAAACAGTTGATTTGCCAAGACTAAAATTTAAACAGTCATTCTATATGCTTGATCTGTGAGTGAGAGTACAAAGTTGGGAGTATTTTATATTCATTCATTCATTCATTCATCTTTTGTTACGCTTATCCTCCCCAGGGTCGCGGGCGTGCTGGAGCCTATCTCCGGGCGAGAGGCCCTGAACTGGTCGCCAGCCAATCGCAGGGCACATATAAACAAACAACCATTCGCGCTCACATTCATACCTATGGGCACTTTAGATTCTCTAAACCCACACAAGCCCCGGGAGAACATGCAAAGTCAACATAGGAAAAAGAGATTCAAACCTGGAACCTTGGAACAATGAGACAGACATGCTTACCACTAATTCATGGTTCTGCTTAAATTTAGGATATTTACATCCTAAATTGTTCGGCCACCTACAGGAACACAAACATGGCATTTTAAAGCTTTGAAACAGACAAGCAAAGCGGTGAATTCACCGTCACAGGATAAAGAGAACCTATATCATTATGTAGGATTTCAATTACAAATAATAAAAAAGTATAGTTAGAAACAGTTGAAAATGTGCAGATTTCTTGTTTTTTTTTTAAATTGTTTTTGTAGAGTAAAAAAACATTTTCTGTACAATGGTCCCGTTAAAACTAAACATTTTCCTTAAAGTTGAGCAAAACTATTTGTCATGTTTTTTTACCTCAATAGATGGAACATGTTTGAAGGTAAGTACTGAAAACTTGTAAAGACAGAACAATTTAATACTGAATTGTTGAGATATAGCTTAAATTTATTTTTCATCATCACAGTTGACGGGCTATTTTCTAGCATGAGGCCCTCCCCCACCATATAAACACCAAGCGCCCCTGTTCCATGCAGTGGCCAGTTGGCGCAATTGCCTCTACCTCATTCATTATAACCTTTAACCCATTATCATACCAGTATAGCGTGCAACTGGCCATCAAACTATGCATACAACTCGAAAAAATACATCTTCCCTGACGTTTAATGATTTTTGTGTTATTTAGGCTTCAGTGTCTGCCTGACAGCAGTTGGAAGAGCTGCCGGAGGTCCGGCACAACAGCGTTAGGGCCGTTAACCCTCACAGTTGCCTGACTCACGTCCCGGGGGAGGAGGAGTAGGGGAAAAAATCATCTAGGATTGGTGCGTGTCGCGCGGCTGTGGCCACTTGTGGCGCACCCTTCGGCGGCCACAGAAGCGTGTTGTGCCGCTGAATTTCAAAGGAGGGAAAATTATCCCGGTGCCACGGTGTATAATGATGCTGGCTCAGAGGCTGCTTCTCTGCAGCCCGTGAGCGCGTGTGCAATGTCTGTCGCTGGGAATTCTCCTCTCCACGCTTCGGAGCTGGGAAAGAAGGCATGTATTTGATTGACAGCTGAAAGTTCTGAGGAGGAGGTTTTCAGAGCATCCAGCGAAATGCCCACAACTAGTCTAACCCTCTCAATTCATGACCATTTTGAATCATTTTGAAATTTGTAGGGTCTGTTTGGTTCTGCTTTAGCATCTTCTTCTTCCTTTCCTTTCGGCTTGTCCAATTAGGGGTCACCACAGAGCGTCATCCTTTTCCATGTAAGCCTATCTCCTGCATCCTCCTCTCGAACACCAACTGCCATCATGTCTTCCCTCACGACATCCATCAACCTTCTCTTTGGTCTTCCTCTAGCTCTCTTGCCTGGCAGCTCCATCCTCATCATCCTTCTACCAATATACTCACTATTTCTCCTCTGAACGTGTCCAAACCATCGAAGTCTGCTCTCGCTAACTTTGTCTCCAAAACATCGAACCTTGGCTGTCCCTCTGATGAGCACATTTCTAATTTTATCCAACCTGGTCACTCCGAGAGCGAACCTCAACATCTTCATTTCCGCCACCTCCAGCTCTGCTTCCTGTTGTCTCTTCAGTGCCACTGTCTCTCATCCGTACATCATGGCTGGCCTCACCACTGTCTTATAAACTTTGCCCTTCATCCTAGCAGAGACTCTTCTGTCACATAAGACACCTGACACCTTCCTCCACCCGTTCCAACCTGCTTGGTCCCATTTCTTCACTTCCTGACCACACTCACCATTGCTCTGGACGGTTGACCCCAAGTATTTCAAATTCTCCTCCCTTGCTATCTCTTCTCCCTCTCGCCTCACTCTTCCCCCACCACCCCTCTCATTCATGCACATATATTCTGTCTTACTTCGGCTAATCTTCATTCCTCTGCTTTCCAGTGCATGCCTCCATCTTTCTAACTGTTCCTCCACCTGCTCCCTGCTTTCACTGCAGATCATAATGTCATCTGCAAACTTCATCGTCCACAGGGATTCCAGTCTAACCTCATCTGTCAGCCTATCCATCACCACTGCAAACAGTAAGGGCCTCAGGGCTGATCCCTGATGGAGTCCCACCTCCACCTTAAATTCGTCTGTCACACCTACAGCACACCTCACCACTGTTCTGCTGCCCTCGTACATGTCCTGTATTATTCTAACATACTTGTCTGCCACTCCAGACTTCTGCATGCAGTACCACAGTTCCTCTCTGGGTACTCTGTCATAGGCTTTCTCTAGATCTACAAAAGACATAATGTAGCTCCTCTGACCTTCTCTGTACTTTTCCATCAACATCCTCAAGGCAAATAATGCATCTGTGGTACTCTTTCTAGGCATGAAACCATACAGTTGCTCACAAATACTCACTTCTGTCCCGAGTCTAGCCTCCACTGCTCTTTCCCATAACTTCATTGTGTTGCTCATCAACTTTATTCCTCTATAGTTCCCACACCTCTGCACATCACCCTTGTTCTTAAAAATGGGCACCAGCACACTTTTCTTCCATTCTTCAGGCATCTTCTCACCTGCTAGAATTATGTTGAACAAGCTGATCAAAAACTCCACAGCCACCTCTCCTAGATGCTTCCATACCTCCACAGGAAGTCATCAGGACCAACTGCCTTTCCATTTTTAATCCTCTTTAATGCCTTTCTAACTTCCCCTTTACTAATCATTGCCACTTCCTGGTCCACCACACTTGCCTCTTCTACTCTCCCTTCGCTCTCATTTTCCTCATTCATCAACTCCTTGAAGTATTCTTTCCATCTGTCTAGCACACTACTGGCACCAGTCAACATATTTCCATCTCTATCCTTAATCACCCTAACCTGCTACACATCCTTCCCATCTCTATCCCTCTTTCTGGCCAGACTGTATAGATCCTTTTCTCCTTCTTTAGTGTCCAACCTGCCATACATGTCATCATATGCCCTTATGTCACATCTCAATGTATTCCTTTCGCCTCTCCTCTGTCCTCTCAGTGTCCCACTTCTTCTAGCCACACTCTCCCCTACCACTACCTTACAGTCGGTAACCTCCTTCAGATTACATTGTCTGCACAAAATGTAATCCACCTGCGTGCGTCTACCTTGTAGGTCACCCTATGTTCCTGCCTCTTCTGGAAAAAAGTGTTCACTACAGCCATTTGCATCCTTTTTGCAAAGTCTACCACATCTGTCCCAAGTTCCTTTCCTGAATGCCGTACTTACCCATCACTTCTTCATCACCCGTTTCCTTCACCAACATGTCCATTACAATCTGCACCAATCACGACTCTCTCTCTGTCTGGGATGCTCAGAACTACTTTGTCTAGCTCCTTCCAGAATTTCTCTTTCACCTCTAGGTCACATCCTACCTGTGGGGCATAGCCACTAATCGCATTATACATAACACCCTCAATTTCAAGTTTCAGCCTCATCACTCGATCTGATATTCTTTTCACTTCCAAGACATTCTTAGCCAACTCTTCTTTTGAAATAACCCTGACTCCATTTCTCTTCCCATCTACACCATGGTAAAATAATTTAAGCCCTGCCCCTAAACCTCTAGCCTTACTGCCTTTACACCTGGTCTCCTGGACACACAATATATCAACCTTTCTCCTAATCATCATGTCAACCAACTCCCGAGATTTTCCTATCATAGTCCCAACATTCAAAGTCCCCACATTCAGTTCTAGGCTCTGTGCTTTCCTCTTCTCTTTCTGCCGAAGAACCCGCTTTCCACCTCTTCTTCGTCTTCGACTTCGTCCCACAGTAGCTGAATTTCCACCAGCGCCCTGCAGGTTGACGGCGCCGGTGGCGGACGTAGTTAACCCGGGCCACGACTGATCCGGTATGGAATTCTTTGGATGAACGCTCATATTTGTTTGGCAAAGTTTTAAGCTGGATGCCCTTCCTGACGCAACCCTCTGCATTTATCCGGGCTTGGGACCGGCCTACAGTTTGCACTGGCTTGTGCCCCCCATGGGGTTGCATTTGGTTCTACTTTAGCATAAAATAGTCAAATTAAAACACAAAACACTGAACTTAAAAAAATCCATCCATCCATTTTCTTTACCGTTTATCCTCACTAGGTTCGTGGGCTGCTGGAGCCTATCCCAACTATCTTCAGGTGGGTGGTGGAGATGTGGGAGGAAACCGGAGTGCCCGGAGAAAACCCACCCAGGCACAGGGAGAACATGCAAACTCCACACAGGCGTGGCCGGGTTTTGAATCCCACTCCTCAGAACTGTGAGGCAGACGTGCTATCCAGTCGTCCACCGTGCCGGCCTTCTTAAAAAAAATTCCCAACAAAATTCTTGATGAATTTGCTTTTGAGAAGGCTATTGTTTGACAATGGATTAAACACATTGAACTCACATTCAGATATCAAATAATCCACTTTGATAGAGCAAGAAGAAAAATCTAAAGACTCCAACCATCATGTGCATGAAAGAGGCTGCTCATGCTTGGCTCAATGCTCCCCACCCCCCCCCCCCGCCACCCCCCAATGAAGTAGACATCATCCTGACTCCCTAATCATTCCCGCCGCCAACACCTAATTACCATAATAACCTCTTAACCTCTCAGCCAAAAAAGCTGTGAGTGCTGCACACTCTCGGCTTGACATGAGGACAATGTAGTGCTATCATTTACTCTCATTTAAATTACACTTGTAACCTGGGGAACCTATTGGAGGTGGGGCAGGGGCATCTTCTCATCTAACTGCGAGGAAAAGTCATACTCTGTTTTTAATGTTTGTGGGCTAATGAGGAAGAGGCCCCCCACACACACACACCAATGATCAGTGTCCTCGTCACTGAAACACATCACTTTTCTCGTTTCTTCATCGTACTGTGCTGCAACAATTCTGAAATTATCTGCCTTTGTCGTCGGGGTGAATATTGACATAATTAATATTTAGCGATAAGTGGTGATACGTAATAAGAGTCTGATTTTAATAAGAGATCACATGAGAATTCTAATATTTTGGGGCTGTTTTTAGCTGCGGGTTTAATCGAGGATACCCCAACCATCTAAATCATCCTTGTGGTGTAAGTGTGGTTCTCAAACCTTTTACACCAAGCACCGCCTAAAATCATACTTGGCTCTGCAAGTACCATCATAATGACCGACATTAAACTGCAGTGGTGTAGTAGGCCCAAGTGTTCATTAAAAATGAGGCAGAGGTTTTAGTCCTAAAAATTATAGCCAAAATTATTGTAAGCCATTGTAACATTATATGCAAAGTTTGAACATTATCGATACAGTTAAGGGGGAGGTGTGTTGATTTCCTAGAAAAAATACACTTTCAAATGTATGAGTTTGCCTTCTTTTTTTTTTTTTTTCTTTTTTTTGCGTGATAACACAGCACGGTGATGATAACTATAGAACAGGAAATGGCACTTTGTAAAACACTAAGGGGTCTGGCTGCTCAATATAATATGAGTTATATACAAATAATTAAATATCACCCATCCATCCATTTTCTATGCTGCTTATCCTGTTCAGGGCCATGAGGACCTGGAGCCTATCCCAGCTGATTTTGTGCGAAAGGTATGCTACACCCTGGACTGGTTGCCAGTCAGTTGCAGCCTACATATACAGTGGAGACAGACATTTATACTCACATTCACACCTTCACTGTGGGAACTGAACCTCCACTACCTGCATGGGAGTCAGGCAAGTGAACAGCTCATGAAAAATCTATTTTAAATACACTTATAAACTGCACAATATTTCAGCAATTCCTAAAAAAAAAAAGTCACTTGATGACATTGTCACTGCTCCCTGTTCCCTTTTCTTTACATGCACTGTCAAATCTAACTTTTATTTAGTTTTATTTGACAGTGGTTAACTTCTTTTTAAAGTTGTATGATAGAAATGTTTTTTTAATTTTTTTTTAATATGCCTGTATAGTTAATAAAGGCTTTATGATAGCATCAATTCGCGAGCTTGAACTTTATTTTTCCCAGGGAAACACTGCTTTGAAAATGGAACAACTTGGAAATTAACCAATGTCAGGATGTGATAATGTTTGATTTTCCACTGTAACTTAACAATATGTTTATTAGTACAGTTGTATTTTACAGTACAGGGGACTGTAATTTACCTATAAAGACAGTAAGATCATGAACATCAGTTGCATATGATTAAAATGTGGTAAACTGATATAATTTTCCCCTCTTCTCCTTTAAAATAAAATAATATACTCTAAAAATGTCTATAATACATAATCTGTAATAATATTTTATTATTATAGATAGTGGCGGCACGACTGGTTAGAGCGTCAGCCTCACAGTTCTGAGGACCCGGGTTCAATCCCCGGTCCCGCCTGTGTGGAGTTTGCATGTTCTCCCCGTGCCTGCGTGGGTTTTCTCCGGGCACGCCGGTTTCCTCCCACATCCCAAAAACATGCATTCATTGGAGACTCTAAATTGCCCGTAGGCATGACTGTGAGTGCGAATGGTTGTTTGTTCCTATGTGCCCTGCGATTGGCTGGCGACCAGTTTAGGGTGTACCCCGCCTCCTGCCCGATGACAGCTGGGATAGGCTCCAGCACGCCCGCGACCCTAGTGAGGAGAAGCGGCTCAGAAAATGGATGGATGGATATTATAGATAACACGGTGGCACGACTGGTTAGAGCGTCAGCCTCACAGTTCTCAGGACCAGGGTTCAATCCCCGGTCCCGCCTGTGTGGAGTTTGCATGTTCTCCCCGTGCCTGCGTCGGTTTTCTCCGGGCACTCCGGTTTCCTCCCACATCCCAAAGACATGGATGGTAGGTTAATTGACAACTCTAAATTGCCTGTCCGGCCCCCGAAAACAGCAAAATTCCTTTTTTTTTTTTTTTTTGTTTTTTTTTTGGGGTTTTAAATAAGAAAATTGCTAAGCTAAACTTAGCCCCTCCCTGATATACAGTACAAAGCTTGTCTCTTAGTACAGACAAATGTATCGTTTTGACATACAGTACTTCCTTGGACCAAATGTAATACTTTCCTTTTTAGATAGGGATTTGGCATCATCTTGTATACATCTTATAATGTACAGTACTGTTGAGGGCAATTTTCCTATTTAAAACAACAACAAAAAAAGGAATTTTGCTGTTTTTGGGGGCCAGACGGATTAATTGCATTTGTATTCATTTCAATGTAAGAAGGATGGTTTGAGATTTGATACGATTAAACTCGTATCTCAAGGTACCACAGGAGAATCCTTTGTCCTTTGATTGTGAAAACAACCATCACCCCTCCAAACAAATATTTGATGTTGTCCTTCACATTGTGTCAATCATAACAGGTGATCTATTTGCGTGAAGACACATCGTGCAGGTCCGGGCTCCTAATTTTTATTGATTTTTTATTTTTTTATTTTTTTTTGTGCGGTGAAAGAATGGAGAGGTGTCTCGCTCCCTCCCACTGCATTTCAGCTCTCTCGTTTTTTTTTGTTTTTTTTTGGAGGGTGGGGGGGCAAAGTTTATTTCTCCGTCATGTTTTGTGCGCGAGGATTGAAGCGCCGTAATTGCTGGATTCTTTCAAATATCGTCGACTCGATGTGACCTGTTGCAGCTTCTCGCAATCTGTTTGAACTCGCGTGTTTTAGGATACATTTTAGTTTTACGCACAGCGAATCCAAGACTGGAAAGTAATCGTCAACTTGTTGTTTTTTTTTTTTTTGACCACACGAATCGAAGACGCTGAAAATGTTTTGATGTGCTTTTTGTAAGTGAAAACTCATGATGGTGTGATTGACCACGAAGAGCCGTCGAGCGCAGCACCGCGCCCTGTTTGACCACACCGCCCCTGTTCGTCTCGTCACCCCCTATCGCGTGCTTATCTTTTTTTTCTTTTTCTTTTTTTTTTTGTTTTCTCCGCCTGGACAGAATGGCCCGCTTCGGAGACGACGTTCCGGTCTTGTTGAGCACCGGCGACGGCGGCTCGGAGCGCAACAGGAGCCGCGATGGAGCGGCCGCGTCCACGGGCGGCGTGTCCCCCGCAGCCTTCAAGCAGACCAAAGCGCAGCGTGCCCGCACCATGGCCTTGTACAACCCCATCCCCGTCCGGGAGAACTGCTTCACCGTCAACAGGTCTCTGTTCATTCTTGGGGAGGACAACGTGGTCCGCAAGTACGCCAAGAAAATCATTGAGTGGCCATATCCTTTTCTTTTAACATGCTGCACACAAAAGCGCTTTTAATGTTCGCGACATGTTCAAACACCATATAACGTTCATTAACTCATGTGAGATATTAATGTACCAATGTCTGTCAACTACTAACGAATACGAAGTGTTTCAAAGAGACGACACACCACAATGCGTAAAACAGGACGCGCACAATTCAGCACCATGGATAGCATCGTCGATCGCCAGTATCACACCAGCCACTCTATTCGGTACATCTGCACGCTATGATGGGATCACTGGAACCAAACAATCTGTCTTACTGAATATAATAATACTCGTTTTTAGAGATACGGTATGTTAACACAGGAAGGCTACAGATTCGAACCCCCTACCTCAGAACTGCGAGACGGCTGTGCTAACCATAAAGCGTGCGACCCTATGTGTTATATTACCATTCAGACAGGCGGCCCATTATACAGTATACTGTTTCATTTTGTGTTGTGGCTCTTGTAAGATTCCTTGGCCCCAATAATCTACGAAGGACTCTTTCTACAAGTTGTTGTGACTTTCGGCTTGTCCCGTCAGGGGTCACCACAGCCATTCACTCGCGCAATTTGTCAATTTGTCTGGCGCTGACACTGTCAACCCATTGCTTTTAATCCGGGATTCCTAGGTAATGCACCTTTTTACAAATAAACCCCACAAAGATTTGTAACTAATCAAATTGCATCACTTTTCCCACTACTTTTACTTCAAATCCTACCAAATTATATGGATTTCCTTTAGCCTGTCACAGTGTATTGATGCGACTCGCTTGTCTGTTTATTAGGAATGCACTGATAATTCAGTCACTGAAAAGTTTTTCTTTTGTCACCAAAACGGTCCACATTGAACAGTCGCCCAACCGCGCAGCTTTTCGCTGTTCCTATCGGGGATTGCTTGGCACTCGCTATTTTGTGCTGCCCCAACTAGCGACGAGCTAGAACTGTCTAGCTAATGCGGCTAAGCACGATGCGGAGCCACAGAGGCAAAGGTCTGCTTTGCGTTGACACGCAACTTAAGTCTCTAATCTTCGCCTCTGTGGCAGCAAATACGCTTCATTTCTGAAAAGTATCGTTGTTACAAACAGAGCGGGAGGAGTAACTAACAGGAGGAGGACGGAGAAGCCATGCTAATTGCTAAGCTATCGTAACATGTAGTATCCAAACACAAAAATAAGTGAATGGATGATGCAGTACACTTGTCACATAGGTCCGGCTGGAACCGCGTTTTAACTGAGCGTAACCAACTTATTAACTGTCTTGAAAGAAAATAACACAGTGACACAGGACACACGGCGCCTGCAACCGGGAAGGAATTAGTACATGAATGAATCGCGTACGTCACCTGGGAACAGGGTCTATAAGTTTAAAAATACATTCATATAATGAATATTTACACATGATAAGATCATGTTTCTTAGTCCCACAATGAGGATATTTGCATCATTTCAGCTGCAATAGTTGATACGGGAAATACAAAAATAGCAAGCAAGAGAAACCTAGACTGTTGTTCCTGTAGAAACTATCCACTCCAGTTGATCAGCAATGTTATTTGCTTGTTTGTAGAATAGAGTACTGAGTTTAGAGATTAAGATCTGATTTAATAGACTTGATTTCTTTACTACAGTTGAAAACAGAATCGGTAAAGGCTAATTAATCCATCGACAGATGTTTTTGATGATAGCATGTTGAAATCTCATATATTTTGATTCAGGCTGTAACTGCGTCTGCCTTTACACATTTGGTGCAATGCATGCATTCAAATGACAAATGGTGAAGCTGCAATTTCTTAACAGTTACGATTATAATAATGTAGTAATGCTAATGTTGTGCAATTAAATAGTATGTAGATCTATTTTGTATCCCATTACTTTACATAATATACTGCAATAACTGTCCCGCGGTAATTTTCTTGACATAATCTTAAAAACACGGAAATTCAGCCAAATTGTTGTGGAAGTGAATTTTTATATTCAGTATGTTGGCAGCTCTGCAGTTATTGCCATAAATGCAATTTTACTAATAAATGACATAGTAATTTATTTTGGTGTTTCGGTTTACATCCATGGTTTCCCTATGTTGGGTTTTCGGTTTTGGTCAAGAATTTTCACCTCAGTGCATCACTACTCTTTGTTTATCCTTATCCTTATGCTTATGTAGACAAACAATTTAGGATGTAAATAGCCTAAATTAAGGCAGCATCAAGGCTCTGAGGTTCTAAGTTTGAATCCAGCCTTCCAGTGTGGAGTGTGCATATTCTCCGTGTGCTTGCATGGGTCTTCTCCGGGTACGCTGGCTTTTTCTCACATTTCAAAAAGAATACATGCTAGGTTAATCGAAGACTTACAATTTTCCACAGGTGTGAATGTCTTTGTAAATGGTTGTTTGCCCTGCGGGTGGCTGGCAACCAGTCCAGGTTGTACTCCCCCTCTCTTCCAAAATCAGCTGGGATAGGATCCAGCTCACCTATGACCCTCATGAGGAGAAGCACGATAGAAAATGAATAGTGCTATACGTTACTTGCAAATCCAAATACTTTCACAGGTCTATTCTTGTGTCAAAGAATAATTCACAAAAACTTTATCACGTTAATTGGCTACTGTACAGGAGGTTCTCAAGCCACATTATTATTGCATCTGTGCTCACATGCATACTGGTCGGTATTGGTGCTGTGCGTGCGTCTGGGTGTTTGTGGTGCAGCTCACCAGGTGTCCAGGCCAGGTGTGGCCTCTTCTCTGCTATTGTTGTGTTCAATACAGCAGCCTTGTGAATATCTGAATGGGCCACTGCCGGCTTAAAAAAGAAGAAGAAAAAAAGAGCAGTCTTTTGTGAACTGTCATCCATTGTTTCCTCTGCATTTGCCCGTTCATTGGAGTTATTAAAAATAGAGTTCCAATGAAATCTCATCAACAGGCCATGGGGAAATTCTTTCAAACATTGGTTCTCAATTCAGCACATTTGCCTCACAGTTCAAATCCCGGCCACGCCTGTGTGGAGTTTGGATGTTCTCCCCGTGCCTGCGTGGGTTTTCTCCGGGTACTCTGGTTTCCTCCCAGATCCCCAAAACATCCAGGATATGTTAATTGAAGACTCTAAATTGCCCGTAGGTGTGAATGTGAGTGTGAATAGTTGTTTGTTTCTATGTGCCCTGCGATTGGCTGACGACCAGTTCAGGGTGTACCCCGCCTCTTGCCCGAAGATACTGGGATAGGCTCCAGCAGCACGCGACCCTAGCGAGGATAAGCGGTACAGAAAAATGTATGGTTCTCAATTCTTGTCACACTGACACTGGGACCCTCATTTTTCTATTGTCGCGGCCCACCAGAAGTTAGGAATGATTGTATTGTTCAAAAACAGCCTTTGAAAACATGAATATCATATTTTTAAACATAATTACTCATGCTTACATGTTTTCAGAGCAACTTATTAAGAAACTGAATATGAGCATAACTGCACTGTACAAAAATGCACATCTTGACACTGATCTCTTCTTTTTAGGAAAGTCCAACACAAATAGTTTGTCTTCTTTTTAGCAATGGAAGGCTGCAGACCAAAGAAATTGTAACAGTTTTAACAGTCTGATTTATGCTATAAAATTTTTTTTTTAACAACCTGTCCGCAACCTACCCGTGACCCACTTTTGGGTCCTGACCCACCAGTTGAGAATCAGTGTTTAGACCTTTGGCTATGGTCTTATAAACCAAATGCAGTACTTGCACCATCATCACTGTACAATTTTGAAATGCTTTAAATGAAAAGATTATGTGTGCTGTAGGGACAGGAAGTGAAGCAAGCAGACTGACTAACATGCAGGTTATAGTGCTGTCCTGGAGGGAGTGTCCTATTACATCTAATGAGCTCTCCTGTGCATGATTAACAGATATTAAGAAGAATTATACGTAACGATATCTGATTGCTGTGTCATAAACTATTGCAACAAGTCATGACTCACTGTATTATACTGTTAGCTAATATGTTTTATGGAGGAAAGATGCTTGAATGGTGCTGTGCTCCGTTCAGTGAATCAGCTTGAAGGCACAGAATCTGTCAAGGAGTTGCAAAACTGAATCGTTTGCATCCATTCCAATTCAATCTAATGCCTTTATTCAAACAAAATTGACATTTTCCAATGGGCCAGACACACAGTCAACCACATAGATGCACATATAGGTATAAAAAAACAACAGGACATGAAAAGTGTTTAGACAAAATGCACTCACACAACGCCTTGACTCAGACCGTTTGCTGAAAGTTTAGCAAACAAAGGAAACTGTTACAGCTACTTACGATATACCACTACTTCACTCCCCAAAAAGCTGGGGATGTTCTGCTTTTGTGAGAAATGTCAGAATGAACCTAAAATACACAAATCGACCAATCAATTTTGCCTTTCGATGACTCTTCCAGTCTCTCTGTACCTCTGTTGCAACCTGCTGATGATACTCTAAGCTCAGTGGCCACTGACCTTTGAGAACCTCCTATTTCTCGCTCGTACAGGGGAACGTCATTTTTGCATTAAATTTCTAATTGCAGCTAAACCAGTAGCAGCCAGTTGGACACTCATGAAAAGTAGTTAAGTCGCATTCGGCCACGTCGCTCGGTGTACGGTGGTCCTAATTGAACCAGGAAATGTATTGGTCAATAATGTATCAATCACCAGTTGTGAAAGTTGTGCAAAAAGTACTGAAACATTGACCGGTTGTACGTGCATTCAAAAGTTTAGAGCCGGTCAAATTCAATTCCCCTGGAAAGCTTATAGTGCATTTTGGGTTCATCCTGAAATATCAGTTGAAAGCCGAGTATCGCTAACATTTGGTAAGTAGTTTGTGTAGTAGTCCTAGTGCTGTGAATTTGAATTTGCTTACTTATTCAACTTCCCTTCTCACCCTTTTACGAACCATTGTAGAGGCGCTAAACCATCTTTTGCAATACAGTATTACCAAAATCCAAAGAAAAAACAGAACACCCATTTGCAGCCATTTTACTCACGCTCCAGCTTGTACAGACCTCAGATTCATATCTGCACTCTTAACTATACTGTATAACAATGATGAATGGCCACTACTAGCTTAATTGACACCTATAGGATCAGAGCACCTTAGCTTGCTTTCAAAGTTCCATATTGTTCCTTTAAATTAATGAGTGACCTATTAAGATATCTTCTATTACAAGAAGGTAGATAGCATACTATTTTTTTATTTTTATTTTTTTTTTAATAGGAAGTTGAAGTCACCTTTCAAAATGTACATGCTTAAAACTGCATAATATAAACTAATATTGCAATAGTCCGGTGCAATGACCGTTGTGCAAAGGGCGACGAGACTTCAAGGAATGCATGCAGTTTAAAGTGACGAGTAGTGCGATAATCTGGGACAATGTCGATTGTGCAAATGTTGCAGATACTCCTCAGTCAGTGTGCAAGTGGTGCAGATGCTACTCTGGCATGAGTGGCCATTATTGGTCAACAAGAGATATGCAAATAGTGCAGCGTGGCGAGACTACTACAGTGAGTGCACGGGTAATATATAATTGGCCCGACAGAAATGATGACATCGCTTGAACTATTCATCTTAAAAAGGCAGATGTAAGAACATATTGTATCCGTGAGTGCACTCGGTCTATGTGCAAGGACTAATACATGGCTCCTTATCTGTCGGAAGTTAGAGGGAATGCGGAGAGGAAGTAGCTCGAACAAAACACCCGGGACGAGTTTATCTTTTAAGGCTGATGGAAGACTGGCAGCTGCTCCTCCTTTTTGATCCCCCTGGGTCTCCCTGAAGCGGGAAATATCCCATTGAGAGCCTACACCGTTTAATAATTTATATTGAGAATTAATCATTTCATTATTGCACAGGGATGTAAGCGTGTAGGTTGGCTCTCTTTTAGAATGTTCAATTTGACTGATTAGTCATTATATTTAGTTTAAGTCTATATTTGTTTTATAATGTATATATAGCTTTGATTTTCTTGGAAGGTGTAGGCTCTTTCTCTGTCTCATCATTTGACCCTTTCTCTTCTCTAAAGAAGCTCTCCTTTTTTTTTTTTTTTTTTTATATATAGAAACTCATTTTCACTGGCTTGTTGGCTTACTAACTACCCCCCTGTAGTACATGACCGACACAAGAGGTTTGATGTGTTCACAGGGACAGGCGGTTGCACCTGATTTTTCAAAATAAAACTTTTTCAGACTCCGATGATCAATAAAATATTTTTTGTTCTGTCCCTTTGTGTGGTTCGGTACCAAATGATTCAAGGACCAGTACCGGTCTGCGTTTGATTAGAAACCAGTGATCTAAAGGATTAATAGAAACATAATCTTCATTTGCATTTGTCATCAAAACTGATGTTGACAGCAAGCTTTGTTGTTATATTTAGCTCTTGACAATGGTTAACCAATTGTATTTCCATCATTTCCTTTGGCAAAAGTCAAAATATTTCTATTTTAAATCCCCAAAAAATCAAAGGTCGCCCAGCATCGCATGTTCCTATTACCTAAGGCAGTTTCCCCATTACTTCTTCACCAGAAGTTGAATAAGAGTTGACTTTGTCTTGCAGAGCTGGCTGACTGATGGGTGACTGCATTTATCTTCGAAATTGATTCTCAGAAGCAGCCTGCTGATGTGTGAAGGTGATGCGTCATCGTAGAGGGGATGACTGTCAAATATAGTTAATAGGCGCATCGTTTAAGTTGCAATCTTTCTTAATGTCACACCCTTTTTCAATAGCTCGGTCTCACTATAATTAGCTGAAAGGTGCCGTCTGCAATTTTCATTTTTCAGTGTTCCCGTTAAGTGAGGTTCAGAAACCAGAAATTCCTTTTCTACTTTCACCTCCAGAGTCACAGTATGTGGATGTGAGCATATTGGCGGTTGGGCACGGCATCACGGCCCGTCTCCATGTCTATTTTTACACGCATGTTTTGAGGAATTGCAGTGCAGTGCCAAGCGTCATTGTGACTCACAGGATCGCTCGCGAGCCGCTTGACTGATGACGCCTGTGCATGAGCGGTGAGACCACAGCACTCAGGGAGGAAAGGAATGGTTACTTAACAGACACTTGTTGAGTCTGTAACTTTAACAAAATGTAATTATATTCTCGTCTCAGTGTAACACGCTTAGCTTCACAAGAGACGTATGCTTTTTTCTCACAATTGAATAACATGTCTATGTCAAAATACAGTATTTTTTGTCTTCCTCGAATGCCTGTTTTGATGGGGCTGCCCTTTTTGATGCAAATGCACCAAGACCAATGGACCTGGACCTATGTGGGTATGGATTTCATTACCATGACAACCAGGGGCGGACCTCGGGGTGGCTGCACGTTGAGCCCCGAATCTAAAGAAAACGAAACAAAAACAGCAATTGGGGCCACATTTGTGTCTTAAGGGGACACCTTTGGCCAAGATTTTTTTTCTCCTATTTTGTTCATTATGTGGTTCAAACTGCACATGTAATCATGCAATCTAGCTTAGCTACCCCAGTAACCACCTCGCAGCATTGACTTTTGGCTCTAAGAGAAACCTGTTGCCGTGGATACCTCCTTCCATCTTGTTTTTCTCCCTGATTTCCTCCTTCCATCTCCTTCTGTCACTCCCTCCTGTAGACTGCTGTTTAAGGGCACCAAGGCAGCATTTATCTTATCAGCATGAGATAAACATACAATAAGAATGAAGACAGCACGTCATGCTGATGCAGCTATTATGTCATTAAGACGATTTCTTGTCTGCGACTTGCTGATGGCCTCCCAAATGTGCTACAGCCCCCCTGAGCTAATGTAGAGTGCTTTCCCAGGTTCAAGTTAGACCTGGTGGGTGATAGCATTTGTATTTACTCTTTTTATTCAGCCTCTCATAACTCACATGCCCCCGAGTAACCCCGCTGCGTATCACCAGCCGCGCAATATCGATCTGTAAGGTGTCAGCCTAATTTGGTCTTATTGCCTCCTCCTCCTCACCCACTTGTTTCTCAAACATCAGCCTATCTCCTCCTTCCCGATCACTTCCTCGTCCGTCTCTCCTTGACGCCACCTTCCTTCATCCTCGTTTTTCCCTTTTCTTTACCGCATGTAGTTTGAGGAGGACATTTTTGGTGCATTTGCAGCCGAGATAAGGTGTCAGTCTGACTGAGTTTGTAACAAGGTGTTCATTTTCTTTTTTTTATTATTATTATTCAGAAGAACAGTAATAGTCTTGCTGTCGCTAGCTTACAATAATGACTTTATAATAGCAGTGCCAACGTGATTGATTATATTAGAAGCCAGTTTCTGTTGGGTGCAAGGAAAAATTGGGGTGTAAAATATGAGGTGAGTGTCGTATGAAATGTCAGGTACGAGTTATGGATCGCACGTATGGACTGAACCGGTCTCATACACTCACTACCCACAATATTAGGCACACCTTAATGACAACCAATACATTCTGCATTTAAAAACAATTCTTGTATTCTGTTTTGCTTTACACTTTCAGAAGTATTCATTTAACAAAATGTTTATTACTGTGGTCGCAGTTTGTAATGGGCTCATGGTAGGCCGAGCGCACAGTCAAACTCAAGGCCCGGGGGGCACATCATTTTATGTGGCCCGCCAAAGAAAAGCATGTTGCATCGACTTCATGTTTCTTTTTAACAATTTAAAAAAACACTTTTAAACATTTTTTTTAACGTTGATATCTTGTCTCTCTTTTTCTTTTTTTTTCTTTTCTTTTTACTGGCTTCTGATTTCAAAACTAGCTGTCCATCAATTTGTTGTGTAAATGTAATAATGTGAGGCGATCATACAGTTTTCTGGGTTCAAGTCATAACGACCCTCTGAGGTAAACCATAACGACGATGTGGCCTGCGAGAAAAATGTGTTGGACGTTTTGATGTCCTGGGTTTGAATCCCAAGCTTTTCTGTGTCGCCCAGGCATGCCAAGCATGCCTCCCCATGCTTGTGTGAGTTTTCCGTGCATATTCTGGGCTTGCTCCTGCATGCCGAAAAACAACCATCTTTGGGTCACTGAGGACTCTAAATTGACCATAGGTGTGAATGTGAGTGCGAATAATTGTTTGTCTATATGTGCCTGCGATTGGCTGGTGAAAAGTCCAGGGTGTAACTCGCCTTTGAGGACAAGCAATATAGAAAATGAATGGATGAATGAATAAATAGTTTGTAGTGTTGCTCAGCTGCACCGCATCATGCTGAGAGCATCTGCTGCTAACTACAAAAATTAACACATTCTAAATAAATACAAGAATAAACCATTCTTTTTTTCATGAAAATACTACCTCTGTGACAGTGTTACTACTGAGCATGAGTAAGCAGGATTAAACAAAAACTACAAAACCATTTCCCACGAAACTTTGTAGAGAATTTGTATGTTCATATTCGCTGTTACATTTCGCTTGCACTAGGGATCAAGTGAGTTGGAGATCAACCACATTCAGCAGATAAAATTGTCATGAAAAATGTGGTCTTGCACGTTACTGCCCCAGCGTCATGTGACACTTGACTTAACTTCCTCCCGTTACTCCGTTTGAGTACATGATCCTCACAACCATCATCGCCAACTGTATCGTTCTGGCTCTGGAGCAGCACCTGCCTGGAGAGGACAAGACGCCGATGTCAAAGAGACTGGTGAGACATGATATATATGCATATTCAACCTCACTTGTAATTGAAATGTTGACTAAGACTCTCTCGCTCGCTTTTCCCCAACAGGAGAAGACCGAGCCCTACTTCATCGGGATGTTCTGTTTGGAGGCGGGAATAAAGATCATTGCCCTTGGCTTCGTATTTCATAAAGGCTCCTACCTCAGGAATGGGTGGAACGTCATGGATTTCATTGTGGTGCTCAGTGGGTGAGTCTGTGCGACATGCTCTCACCGGCATTAGGCCTGTACAGCATGGTGTCCTAGTGGTTAGCACATCTGCCTCATAGTTCTGAGGTCCAGGATTTGAATCTTGGCTCTTCCTGTTTTTCTCCGGGTACTTTATTAGGTTCACTCAAGACTCTTAATAGTCTATTGGTAGTCTGTTGGTGGTCTAATGGTCTATATGTGCCCTGTGATTGGCTGGCGACCAGTTTAGGGTGTACCCTGCCGCTCACCCAAAGTTAAATTGGATAGGCTCTCACTCACCTATGACAAGTGCTATAAAAAAAAATGGATGGATGGATAAAGTTAACCGATGCATTGATTGATTTATTTTTTTCAAACTATTACTATAGTACATCTTATTCTGCATGGAACAGGGGCAGGGATTTTTCAGTGGGGTGGCCCAAAAACGGTGCTGTTCGAAATGTTTTGTTGCCCCTGCACGGGGGGCTATCAAGGGTGTCCGCCCTTCAGTCTATGGTGGCCACGGCCACCCCTGACCCCCCCCTGACTCCGCCCCTATTATGGAATCCTTTTGTGAATGCAAGCTCAACAGTGTGGATTGTAGAATTTGGAAGGAGTGTTCGGTTCCATTATTCAATCAATGACATTTAGTCAAATACGCATCCCTAATAAACAGTGGCCCGCGCGGTACCCTGGGAGTGTCCGATCTCGGAAGCTAAGCAGGGTCGGGCCTCGTTAGTACTTGGATGGGAGACCACCAATAACATGACAACATTTTTTTTTAATAAATACTCTGTTAACCATCTACAAATCTTAAGAGCAGCGATGAGAAGGTGAGCTTTACGATATCAAAGAAGGCGCTTGGTAAGGAAGCATATTAACCTCATGCACACACACACACGTTTGCGCACACTCATGAAATATTAAGCAATTCACCGCGCCGAATAAAGTACGACGGGTTTCTGACGGCATTCTTAGAGAATTATATATGATTCCGGCGTCTTCCATTATTGATGAGTCCAATTGAGGATCGGGCTCAAGGATGCGCCTCTCGCGGCAGGGGAGAGGAAGCATGCGAGGTCGGAGGGGAGACCACCATGAGGAGGAGGGGGAAGGGTGGCTCGCTAGCCTGTTGATCAATTGCCATCGCTTGAGGAGAAATTGCTGTTGGTCCGAAATTAGAAGCTTCATTAAAACACGGTGAGACAGGCAGTTGTTAATGGATTATTCCAACAGCAGCTGCTTGCTCGGGCACAGACGGGGAAAGGAATAAGACAACAGAGGCTCTCCCAGGGGTGACACGTGTCGTAATCAGACTTGCTACGCATGTGTATAGATCAGAAGCAGCTGTGAAAGAAATCTCTTGTGCACAATATGATATGCTTTGCCCAAACGATTCCCATCCAAAAGCATCTCTTTACTTTTGTTTATGATCCTTGGGTTGCGTATTTGCCGATATTACCTGGACTGTGCGGAACATTAACTATATCAGTTCATCGATGCAAAGTTATAGTTGTAATGTTATTAGTAAAAGGAAAGCAATCTCTCTTTGAATGTTCTGAACTCCCATTTCCATGCCAGTGTTCATCAAATCATCAAGGTCTTCTTTTATTAAGATTCACGTCGATGAAAAGGGACAAGATCCTTGTCCAAATGATCGTTGTGGGCACAGGAGTTACAGAATATAGCGATGGGAATGTTCTGCCTGCTGCCTCTCCTTCCATTCCAGCAGGCATATGCATGTGGACAAGAGGTGCGCAGTCTCATTATACACTGAATGGCGCAGATGATATTAGGTGAGCAGACAGTGCTGCCAGTGAGATAGTAATTAGGTGCAGAATCTCTCAGCGAGCACTCACACACATTTAATTGTCTGCCATTTTTTGAGTGCGCCTGTTCTTATGAGAATTTAATAGGATTTGTATGGTAAAGTTGTAATTAGTAGAAATATGACTTCTTTGGTGGTTATCTAGAAAATGTATTTTATTCATGAATGCTATGAAATGACTATACCCTGCTAATAGCTATTTTCAATATATTTTGGGAATGTATTGAATCAGGAATGTTGGAGTTTTTCTTTGCAGAATTGTTTACAAGTGCACCGAGTACACAAAAGTACATAGGTGTTCAAGCTGGTGGAAAATTATGTCTTACGGTTTGAGTTTTATGTGTATTGCAGTGATTCCCAAAAACTGTGCTGCGGGTTTTTAGTGTTACAGATCATCAGGTGTGTCGAAGGATTTCTAGTGTAAAAAAAATACTGTATGTGCCTTGGTTCAATACAGGTTGGGAAACACTCGTGTAGTGTATGGAATACCGAGCATTGGTTGGTAAGAAAGAATGAGTCAAAATCGTGAGGTTTTAAAAGCCGATGCAATGTAACATTGCCGCTTCCCACTGCAAAGTAGGCCTACCGGCTTGGCACTACTCGCTTCAGTTTGGAGTGGTCAGTTTTCCTTCTCCAAATAGTATGAGGGGAAAAATAAGAATAGCACACAACATTGAACGCACCAGTCAAAAAACAAACGAAAACGACAAATAATAAAGGAGAACAACAGAAAACCTTCCACCTCTACCTTTGCATCCCGCAATCTGAAAATTAGATGCAAAGTGATGTCAGAGTCCGGGGAGTCAAATACTGTAGTTCTGTTAAATAGTCACAGAGAATGCTGTCCAGCTTCCACAAACTAGCAGTGCTAGCAATACTAAGATAGCATTACCACTGTAATGTCTTATGTCCAGTTGTTGGGGGGTGTGTGTGTGTGTGTGTGGGGGGGGGGGATATTCTTCCATGGTTTCAGCAAAAGCTCCTGAAGCCCAAGGAAACGGGTCAGTGAAAGGTTGTGCTCTCAATGAATGCGCCCACGAGTGCAATGATTGACACTCAGTCACTCGCACCTTCTGTCTCTTACTGGTTGTTTTCCTTGGGTGCGGTGGTTTCTTAAATTTCAAATTAGAGGTACAAGATGGGGTAGGAGAGGGTGGATTTTTTTTTCACGGGTCATTTTACTACTGTACTTCTCTCAGGTCATACTGACACTTTTAACAAATATGACAAAAAAATCTTATTTTTTGAAAATAGCAAACCCCTTTAATACAGAACAGCAACATGGACAAAAAGGTGAAAAATTGCCAGCTTTTACAGGCAGTATAAAAGGCCCAGTTGGCAATGTACCTCATCAGAACTAAATCTAGTTTCGTTGAAGGGTTTATATATGACTCATGCAGGCAGAATCCCCGCCTGATTAAACAGTGTAGTAGATTTTTATTTTCCTGCGTGAGTGAGACATAAAGAACCTTCCCTGTGCGGATAGCCCTGACTCACTTTACAATATTTGTGTTGACGGAAGCCTTTGCTTACTATGTCAACACTGGCGGACACAATACCCTCATGAAGATGCCTCAATGCTTTATGGTCCTGTATACAGTATTTCACAGGTGGAGAGTGAGGGGGAGGCATGAGGTATAAAAAAAAATACGACACGACACTTAAAGGTACTATGTTTTTGTTTTTTGTTGTTGAAAATGAGGTGATACCTGGAGAGAGAATGATAAAAGGAAGGAGGTGAAGAAATAGATGCAAGCGGAGTGGGAAAAAAGGATGAGGTTAAACCAGAGGAAATGAGGAAAATGTGTCCATACGTGATCTTACATGCTAATTGGCACCTTTGCAGTCTTGCTCAGTGACAAGCCCTCCATGAGAACGACAACAGTTGGCTGGAGGAGACGCCCGTCGCGTGGCGAAGTCACCCCGATGTGCAAGACCGAGTCAGACTGTAAATATCTGCAATGATTCGCTTTCTATTATATCCACGGAAGGTAAAGGTTTTTATCGGTTGATGACAGGTGCCTATCAAGATGACATACGAGGGCAAAAAAGGGATATATGATGGGTAAAAAGATAATGTGTGTGCCAAATGGAACACTACTACAAGACTCTGAGCCAGCAACGCCTTCTGTCGGCTTGGCAGTTGTACACCTGTAACACACACATGCACGCATGCACGCACGCACACAGAAAGAGAACGGGAGAAGAGAGAGGGCGAGCTGTCTCCTCCTATCGTATTCCCCCTCTGTCATCGGATCAATTGATGACATAGGCGGCCTGCAGCAGGGATGCATATGTCCCCGAGAGCTGTTGCCGTGGTGACAGAGGACCCCACCCTAGGTCAGGCTGTCACTGGCTTCCCTACTCAGTACCACGCACAGTTAGTGCACACTTATCTTGCCTTGCCATCATGATTGTATTTAACCTCACCGCCTTTGTTTAACATGGTTTTGCGGTCAAACTCAACCAAAGTGGAATTGTGAGTGAAAAACATCAGCGTGTGTTTGTCTGGTGAGTGACGGCGCTCTTTAAGCGTGGATTTAGTCAGTGAATGGCGGCGGTAGTGTTGAGGAAATTGATAGTATAACAAGCTCGCTGTCCCTGTTAGCCCCCTCCACTCCATGCAATCATAAAGGCTGAGTGGGCCATGAAACAAAGCCCATCGAGGGCATTCTTGTCTCGTCAGTCTCGTCGCGATCGGAGACGACGAAGCGCTGCAGTGAGATGAAAGCAGATGAGATGCAAGCTGGGCTCCAAGTCAGTTCAAATGAAGTGGCCATTTAAATTTGCATTTATTTTTGCTACAATAAAGCAACAATATGTACTAGTTGTACTTTTTCAGAATAATTAGATGCTACACAGGAAGGTACTAAAGACAATAAGATCTCTGTCGTTGCATGGTAATCCAGCATCACACACAGTGGTAGTTTTTAGAGATAAGAGCCATCTTTCGGCTGATTTTTTTGCTTGGACTTGTGAGCAAAAAATGGAGATGTGAATGCTGTATGGTGGCAGTGAACTCCAATCGACTCACTTCACCGCAAAGCAGCAGTTTGATTCTTTTAAATAAAGTCTTTAAGGGGTTTATTGCCACTCCCAGTTAAAGTTTACTGTCATACTAAACATAAAAGAAAGCGAACTACACATGTATTTAAAAACAACCACACAGCTTTGCTTTGGATAAGTTTGGTTAGCTTAATGTTAACAAACAATGCAAAGTTACATAGATGGGCTAACGAATAGTATCAGTGTCACGTGTTGTAACTACGGATAGGTAAACTGGCCCCGAAGCTGAAATATCAAAGATCGGAATATTGTTAAGCTTCACCCTTAAATGTTCTGTTAATGGTTTTGGAGAAATTACTTGAATTTATTTTGTATTTATTTTGGCTATATGACCGTTATTTTGCACGTTTTACCTCTCCGCTCTTGTTTCCAACTTACAATAAAATTAAGGTGTTCATCTAAGTACCATTTTCACAATCGGAGGCGACATCAATTTACAAGCAATCCCACCGTTGCACTAATGTACAAGTTTGGTTACTCTTGGTTTCATTAATCATGCCTGGAGAGGGACGGAATGATGACGACGTGTCTTATTTTTTCCCAGCCACTTTTTGCCAGAACAAGTTAACGCGACCTCAAGGCAAGAGTTTTATTCGGATGATAGAAAGAAAAGAATTACATCACATGCGAAAAAGTAGTCGTTACGTTAAAATCTTAACAGGACCCATCCCTAGTTATAATCCTCGAAGCAACAAATATTTGAACACAAACGATGGGGCAACACATGTAGACAGAAAATACTGCAGTTTACTGAGGAGTTTTGACCAGCTCCATGTTTTTCCCCATACATCTATATTATACTGCTCCCTGGCGGCCAAGGCGTGCACACCAGAAGGAGTCACACATTGTCCACTGAAAATAAAGAAAACATATTTTCATTGTATTTCATTACTCATTACTGTATATATTATTTTAAAGTACAATAATATAGAGGGATGTTTTTCTTTTTTTTTAAATCTTTAACTTTTATTGGGAGGCTGGAACAGATTAATGGGATTTCCATTCATTTCAGTGGTCAAATATGAGATACGAGTGTATGTGTAGTTTGAGTTGTGAGTGTGTGGTTATGGAACGAATTAAAACTGGTATATCACAGAACAACTCTACTTCAGTGGTGTGTCATAGTGTTTGACCAGCCAGGACAATTTTCATTGTGTCTACTACATTGATCATTCACGGAGCAGTTTTTGGTGAAGCGACATTGTGACAGACCAACATAGACACAAATAAAAGCAAGTTATTCCAAATATAAATACAACCCGCCATTACAGGGAATTTTGTTGTTGTAATTTCTCTTCAAAGAGATCTTGGGATAATGTGTGACAATAACATCCGAAGTTCAGTCTGCTCTGTAATGCTGTTTTGGTTGCCATCGCTGCAGAAAATGTCACTTTCCAAGGCGGATTTTGGAAATGGAAGCAAGGTATTTATCAGTTTATTTTTTTCTTTTTTTTTTGCGGGGGGGGCTCTTTTAAAGGCTTCATTGCCTCATTTGCGAGCCTTTCGCCATATATTACGCAGAGCAAGCTTGGCGTATAAGAATGTGTCGTTTTAGTCGGACTGCTGATACTGTCTCTTCTTTCTCCTTTCCAGAAAAAGCTCTCCAAAGATGTTTTATTTTTATTATTTTTTTTATTTTCTTTCGTAATTTTTCCTAGTTGCGGGCTTCCTTTTGTACTACCGGATCACGTGACCGACACAAGCGATTTATTTGACTGATGTGCAGAGGCACAGGCAGATGCTCCTGATTTTCAAAACAAAACTTCTCTCAGTCTCTGATGACCAATAAAATATTTGTATTATTATTATTATTATTTTTTTAAATCCGACTCTTTGGCCTGCCTGGTACCAAATGGCTGATGTACCGATACCAGCCTGTTACATATACAGTATGACTTCCATTAGTGTTTGTGTCTTTTTGCTGCTGAAGTGACCATCAACCAGAAATGTTTTTAATACATTGTCAATGATGAAAAAAAAACTATTAATATGTAACAGGTATCAAGAGAGAGACAGTTGTTGCTGGGCTGTTGCTTTTAGGTTTACTGTGTTTGGGAATTTAACACAATGCTTCATTCAGTGATTAAGAAAGGCAGCGGCTTCTCTCTGTTGAATTCATTTCCATTCACTACAATTGTGATTTTATTTGAATGAACGTATGTCTTTATTCTCATAGAATTTGGATATTTTTCCTCATAAAATTATATATATTTGCCATAATATGTATGTGTAATAAAGTCACAATATATAACTTTTTTCCAAATATCGTTTCGATTATCTAAGCAAAATTCTTAATAATTCTTATAATAGTATCTCTTTATTTGTGTAGAATTTTCTTCATGAATTCATAGAACACTTTCCATAATATTATGATGTTATTTACATAAAATTATGACTTTTTTTTCTCATCAAATTTCAACCTTTATTACCCGTTTAAGATTTGGCAGGTCTCTGGGGAGAGACGGTGGCTGCTGGTCAAAATGTCAATTTTCTACTAACTACACAAATGATCCTTGTGAGAAGAGACTCACCCAGGAAATAGTCCAGGCTGGCTCTGATGAAATCATTACTTCCAAGGAAAAACGGAGTATTACATTTTTTGTTTTTAAATCCTCTCACAAATAGCTCGGACTACTATGAGTCAAACAAGTGTGCGTGCGTGCGTGCGCGCGTGTGCTCACTGAGTCAGCTCACGGTTTGAGAAGCTGACATAAGCCCACTGCACTAGGTGCGATACGGCTCATCTTGCGTGATGATATAGCAGAGATGTTGTGCCATTATAAACCAATATGTGATTAAATACTGGCCTGTGAAGAAAATGTGGTGCTCCATAAACGATTGTTCAGCAAAAGCTGAAGTGTCCTTTCAGTTTAGGTTGTTATGAATCCCAGTAATTACAGCACAACTTATTGTTGAATCATAATAAATGACAGGCAAATAGACATATCGATAACAGTATGTAGAAGAAGAGCTAGAGGTTTTTTTTTTTTCAAATAGAATGACAGTGTTAAATTGTCAAAATCGCAGGGCTAACCTAACACAGTAGTTTCTTTGTTCATTTGTTTTGCATAAAATAAAATAACGTGAAAAAGGGTTCGTATGTGAGGGTGAGCAAGAGGGCTGCCAAGTGCAAGTGTGGGAGTTCACCAAGAGTTTCTTATTCCATCAAGACACACCACCTCCATCTTTGCACTGTGGGCCAATAGGGTCGCAGCTGCTATAATTCAATGTTTTGCAGCATTCACAAAGCTAGCTTATCTTATGTCAGAACCATAATGTTGCATCCTGTTATTTTAAAGGACTTATGCTCCCCATTTACAGCTCCGCTCACTCATTGCAACATTAGATATACTGTACTGTATCTTCAGCTATTATTCACCCAATAGACACTCAACAAAAATCTAAACATAGCACGTTTGTTTTTGTTCCCATCCCCATTTATTTGCGCAACATGTGTGATAGTTTTCTAAATGCAAATAAACCTTTGTTCACTAACTTGTTCAAATCTGTATTGTGGTTGTGACCTTCAGCTTGTCCCATCAAAGTAGCCGCAGGGAGTCACTCCTCTGATTTGTTTGGCACAGCTTTTTTTATAATGCTTTCAATGCCACTCTTAACGAACACGTAATAACAATAACCATCTCATCGTTAATGTTGAAAGACGAAGGTATGATGCAGCGCTAAATATGAGAAAGCATACTTCATGTAACTTCCGGTCTTCAGTCATTTTCTCTTTTTACTTTTTTTGTGGCTGATTCTTTTTTTTTTTAGCGTGTGTGTGGGGAGGGGAGTCAAACAAAAAGTGAGACACAGTGTTAATCTTTTGATACTCGCAGAACTGTGGTCTCGTGGAGTGTTGTGCATGACAAAAGTTAAAAGTTTTTTTTGTGACTTTAGAGGCATATTTTCTCCAGGAATCGTCTCAGGGCTGCTTAACTCATCAGGGTTATGTTAGGAATGTCACAATAATTGCCCACAAGCAAAAGCTTTATGACACGCCGAAGAAATGCTTTACAGTGAATATTTAAAAGGTGCGGAGAACTTGTTATGAGCACCATTTGCCACATAAAAATGCAATGCATTTAATTGCTGTTGTGTTTTATTGGGCTAGTCAGTGGTGGGCCTTCAGTAGGGACTAAAACAACTTAATCCACCTCTTCGTACCACCACTGTCACGTCGCAATGATAGAAACCGTCAATACTGTACAAAACGCAACATAACCGCACGCAACTGTGCCACCTACATGGTCTCGTCCCTACAAACTGAGCATTGTTTTCTTTGTAAAGGCAGAATATTTGATACAGCTCCAATACTGGATCTCGTGCAGTTGTACCTTCATGTTGTGGTCAGGTGAGCGTACTGTACATGTGAGGGTTTGCGGTTTGACAGTGACATGGCGCACAAGTCACAGCGTTGTCACTATCGTGGCCCGGCGGTTGTCCCAGCAGATTTGTCACGCCGTGTGGCGGCGTCACGGGTTGTCACATGTCACGGCTGACGGGTGAGACGAGCTCACCGCTGTGTGTACATCTCTCTTCGCGACTGCTCGGCCAGTGTTTCCTGAACCGGTATTCCCCATCCTTAATAGAGCATATTTTACTTTAGAAAAAGCTCTGACACCAAACATATCCAGTACAGTATATTGAAATAACAATGATGATTTTGTCTCCATTTACTCAAATTAATTTCTCAGTGTGAATTCAGGCCACACATGAAGATGCAATGACTGTCTTTAACGAATGCACTTCAAGCTCTTCTGTCTTACCTGTCCAATGGTTTTATTTTAAATGTTTATTTTTATCCATGCATATGCAAACAGACCTGCCCCAGGGGGGAAATCCAGATAATTTCAATGGTTTGTTATGTACAGTTGCACTCAAAATTATTCAACCCAGGCATTGTAAATTCAAACTATTTGTAAAGGCGATGAAGTAACAAAACAAACAAACAAACAAAATCAAGAAATAGTTCAGAACAACTAATACAAGCAGCCGATCTTTTGAAAGTTTGTGAATGTTGAAAATAAATGTAATTTACAGTGGGGAGGGTTCAATAAACACGGTGGTTAAAACCAAGTGGTTTGCACGTCTGCCTTCCAGTTCTGTGTGGGTTTTCTTTGGGTACTCCAGCTTCCTCCCACATGCATGTTAGGTTCCTTGAAGACTCAGTTGTTCATAGGTGTGAATATGAGTGTGAATGGTTGTTTGTCCATATGTGCCCTGCAATTGACAGGTGACCTGTACAGGTGTACCCCACCTCTCAAGTCACCTGAGAGTGGTACAGAAATTCCTTTATGTTCTATGTAATGATAAAAATCACTGTACATGCTGTATAACAAATTGCACTAACATATTCCTTGAGTAAATGTACTTTATTACTATTCAGGCACTGCAGAGGTGACTTTGTAGCATTTTATTCCATCTTTACCAATAAAAGAATAGCTCTCGGATCGTATTATAGCTTAACAAGTACAATACAGTATATAACAAACCTGTACAATTAATAAAGGTTTATGATAGTGACGGTGTGACCTGGAACAAATTAATCGACAACATTACATTCTTTTTTTATTATGGGCTTTGTAAACACAATGGGAAGAGAGAAAATTAATTTGAGTTTGATCCACACATCCACTTTGACCCCAGGAAGGACTGATTAGTGGACAGCCTCGTGGACCTCATGAAACTCATGATCCCCACTTGATTACGGCAACTTTTTACACAAATGACTGCAAGGGAACACTAATGAAGGGATGACATTTAATATCTTAAAGGTCGTCATAATATAGTGAGCATTCAACCGCTAGTAATATCTGCACTTAATTGCTTTCATTAAGTGTTGATTAAACTCGACACATGAAATTTGACACAAGAACATGAAATAATGAGCTAAGCAAAGAGATCATTCGTGCAATGCAGTGCTGCAAACTAAAACTGGAATTGTACCAAAATGTCTGCTTATGGCCCAAAATGGCCAACTTCTTTTTCAATTTCGGATGTGAGTTCTTGAGACTTTTTCGTACATCCTGTTATTTTACGGATGTCTTCCCATTTTCACATGGTTAAGTGAAACTGGTAGTGATGTGTCGGTCGCAAACGGTACTCTTCTTGGATTTTCTCTTTGACGTGAAAGATGAGATTATATAAATGTGTTCCTTGTAACTGTAAATCATTGTTTGTTTCTGATCATAAGGTGGCCAAAGGTGTGGCAAGGGTTATAATAGACAACTTTTCACAAGTGAGCATAATTCCTGTTGATCAAATTCCTATTCCTAATTACAGAATTCCTTTTCCAGATATTGTTCACTGTGTACGTGGCTTGGAGGGGACAAGACAGACTGATTGTTGCTTGGCAAGCAGGGACAGCCACAAGGCAGCAATTTCATTTTGTTGTAATCATCTCATTGTGCATAGAACACTGTTGGAACTGACTTTCTATTTAGCCAGACACAAAAGAGCACAAATAAATGAACAGTCTGTGAGGGGAAAAAAGGAGGGAGAACAAAACGTGTGAGAAAAATTGTTCATTTGTGCCAATCCAAGTGTGTGTTATCACTCCCTCTGCTGCCAGACTTCTAGTTTCCAAAACTGTCATATTTAGTGACTGCACACAAGAGATGTTGAGGTTACTTTGTTTTTTTTCTTTTCAGTTGCCACTGAATATCCAACCCGAACAAGGACAGTCGTACACAAGCACAAACATAGTTGCTTCATAAACAGATATTTTATTAGCTGGTGGATGTTGAGAGTGTGACACCAACCAACCGCTGACTGACTGAACTAAACGAGGGTGACATTTTTAGAACTCCACGCCGTTTGTCGCCATAACAACTAAACAGCAGCCACGACGGACTAATGATGCGAAGAAAGGCGTGAGCGAAGAGAGAGGAAGTGTGCAGGAAGTGTCGGATGACATGTCGACAAACTGGAGTTGTGGAAAGTGAGAAGAGGAAGGCAAGAGAGAGGTAAAGAATTTGGCAATGAGGCTGAGGAGGCAACTCCACAGGGGGGATAGTTGGAGATGTGAAGCTCATTTCTATATTTGTGGTGATTATGATGATGACGAGCTATGTCAGTCCTTCACACCTCATCTGACTTATGTCAGTCTGATGTGTTCTACCTTCCGTCTGCTCTTCTTTTAATTACTGTAACTCAAACAACTCTGTGCAGGCAGCATGGTGGCACATTTTGGTGCAACCTCGGCCTCACAGTTCTGAAGTTTGCGGTTTGATTCTCGGCTCCTGACCTCCGGCGCGGAGCTGCGTGGGTTTTCTCGACATTCCAAAAACATGCATAGACCGATGTCAAATGTATAGCCCGCGTGCCAGAACTGAACACATATTCGCGGTTCGGCATTTGCGATTTCATCCATTTGCATATTATTTTTATTTGTGGAAATCCACGCTTATTCAGTTGTTGTTTTTACCCAATTCCCTGCTTTTAATTTAATTTTTTATTTTTTCTTACCCGATGCCCCGCTCATATAAAACATTTTTTTAAAACGCATAGCCATAATAGGGAACGTCAGACTGGGGAACAAATTGGGGAAAACAATTCTGTTGAGTTAGAGTTTTAAGCTGATTAAAACTAACATTGTAATGCTGATTCCAAAACTGCAGCCAGTTTTTTTTCCATAGCACGTCAAGTTTTTTTCTCCACAGTGTACCCTCCAGATAAGCAAAATTCCACTGATTAGCTGTAGCAAGACTTGCCAGCTGATTACGATTGGACTCATCCACAGCTACATGGCAACTTGTTTGTGCAGTTACAATTGAGAGGTGCGGTGAGAGGTGTGTGGAGCTCCCAATAGCTCCGTGTCTATATGTGCCCTGCGACTGACTGGCGGCCAGTTCAGGGTGTAGTTCGTCCGCCTTTCGCCCAAAGTCAGCTGGGATAGGCTCCAGCGACCCAAACCAGGCTAATCGGTGTTGAAAATGGATGGATATTTCCTATGTTCCACTTTGTTCAAAAACCTGACATGATAGAGAACAACTGAGATCAGTTTTGGATTCCGCACCCAAAAATCTGTTAAAAACAGATGTCAGACCAAACTTAACAAAAAATTGTGTTCCGCAGTGTTACTTGCAGATTTTCGCTCTTCGCGGTCGGGCTCGGTGCTATGTATTGATGCCCCAGGTACCGAATGCACAGCCCGCCACTGGGGAAGATTATTGTAGAGGGTCTGCAGGACAACCCCAGAGTAAGGTATAAATGTCACAGAGATAAGCATTGTATAGGTTAAAAAAAAAAAAAAAAAAAAGAAGTCGGCTTCAGAAGTTTTTATGCTTTGTGTAACTCTAAAAGGATCACGCTGTGTGTGTGTGTGTGTGTGTGTGTGTGTCTCTCGCTATGTTCATGAGCTTCATGTGGCTTCAGGCTGCGGGCGTCCATGCCTTCCAGTGTTCAAGCCGTGTTCTTTGTTCTGCTCTAAACTCACACTTGCCACAGCGCGTCCTCCTACACATGGGCACTGAGCCTTTTGGCAGCCCCAAAAACATCCCAGTTGTTTACGGCTGCAGACCCTCACATCCTCATGCTCCATATCGGAGCACTGCAGCCCTCCTCCAACAAATTAAATCCCAACATCCATGTCTTTTGTTCTTGTTTTTACATTTCTCTTTCTGTGCTTTGTTGATCAGGATTCTGGCTGCAGCGGGCGCTCATTTGAACATCTCGGTGGACCTGAGAACTCTGAGGGCAGTACGAGTGCTGCGACCACTAAAACTGGTTTCGGGCATCCCGAGTGAGTATCAAGTACTGTATTGAGTTTTGTTTGTTGTGGAAAGTTTTGTTTGTAATGCAAACATGACATGACATAACGAAACATAATTATGGTTAAAACACAGTTAATGTAAATTTAGTTGCACTGCGCATCCCTTAGTTTAATTGTTGTTGTTTTTTTTACTTCATTACACTGATTACTGAGTTGTGCTCTCTTGTCAGGTCTGCAGATAGTTCTGAAGTCTATCATGAAGGCCATGGTTCCACTGCTCCAGATTGGCCTGCTGCTCTTTTTTGCGATCCTCATGTTCGCCATCATCGGCTTGGAGTTTTACAGCGGCAAACTGCACCACAACTGCACGCCACAGCCAGGAATACTCGGTAAGCCTTTCTAGCACGTGCACAACACTAACAGACAAGCTTACAGTATATATTATGTGCAGTCATACACTCCCGGGAGACTTCATTATGTAGGTTACGCCAGTGGCCCTCAAACTGGGGTCCGTGAGCTGTGGCTTAGGGATCCTCCAAATAATTTGTAATAAATTATGTCGTATAATTTAAAGGGGAAGGTTTCAATTTAGAAAAATAAATCACTTTTTGTCATGTTATCTGTAACTGGGTATCCAAGAAACCACTGTGCCTGAGGAAAAACAACCAATCAGACAGAAATTCTGACTGACGAGGTGTCAATCATAGGTGCACAACAAATGACAACCCGCGGTGACCTTCTTGTGTTTGCATATGTTTTATACGGGTTCGCTGGCTTCCTTCCACATTCAAAAACATGCATGTTAACTTCACTGTAGACGAAATTGTCCAGCTCTTGTATTGGATCTCACTAGATTGTACGGGTGTGCTTCATGAAATGGTGTGTGAGTCTATAGATACACAGAATCAGAATCCTTTTTATTGCCAAGTATGTCAAAAAAATCACAAGGAATTTGTCTCCGGTAGTTGGAGACGCTCTAGTATGACAATAGACAGCCATTTTGACAATAAATACTTTGAGACATAAAAACACACTACGGAGAGTCACTTAACCTCCAGCAATGGCAAGAGGGAAGAAGCTGTTGGAATGTCTGCTAGTTTTAGTTTGCATGTTAATGGCATATTCTCAGACAATTCCAAAAGGCAATTTCCCATCAAGAGGTAATAATACGTACTTGAGTCCTAATGTCCCAGTTTTAGATTCGAACAAAGATGCTATAAATCATGCGGCTCAATTTTGTGAGGGAAACCAAAAGTGGCATCCAGATATTTGTATTATATTATTTGCCAAGCACTAATTTGAGGTGCTCTGTAAAAAAAAAATCATCCTCTGCCTGGCCCTGATGGAATGAATGAAACAAAAGGGAGCAATTTGTAGTTGGAAAAATCTATGAATAATGCATCAGTGCGAACAGATGAAAAAGTCATTTTAGGTTGTGCTAGCTGTAAACAGCATTGCACAACCTAAATGCAAAGAGGCATGACTGAGCTCTCTTTGGCTGCCATACTGGTGTGTGTTATGCATGACCTTCTGCTACCTATATTTATATAACCCTTTAAGTTGTAGCGTCATTATTTGAATCATGTACGCATGCTTGTGCACACATGGCATCACACTGCACCTGGTGAGCGGATCAAAAGAGACCTATAAAAAGTGCTGTCCTGTGCAATTAAAACTAACAATGAAGTGTGCTACAATTGAGCTTCTGCGCATTCAACATTTACTTGAACTTACCTACAGAGGCATTTATGAACATTTCCAAATACCAGTCAGCCTTCTAAAACAGCTTAGCTTTACTTGAGGTTAATCAGTGGCACTTTAAAGGGTTGCAGTTGTGTGCTGACTCCCATTGAGGAGTTCGAATGGGATTAGTTAATTCTGAACTCAGCCACATCCCCAGTTTGTAAGAGGGTGTGCAAACTTGTGCGACCACATTCTCTCAGTTGTTTATTTTTACTAACCCCTCTCTAAAATCTTATTTTATTTATTTATTTATTTTTTAATTGAATTGGACATGTGGCCGGCACGGTGGCCGACTGGTTAGCACATCTGCCTCACAGTTCTGGGGTTCCAATCCCGGTTCAATCCCGGCCCCGCCCGTGTGGCGTTTGCTTGTTCTCCCCGTGCCTGGGTGGGTTTTCTCCGGGCACGCCGGTTTCCTCCCACATCCCAAAAACATGCGTGGTAGGTTGATTGAAGACTTTAAATTGCCCGTAGGTTTGAATGCGAATGGTTGTTTATTTCTATGTTGCCCTGCGATTGGCAGGCGACCGGTTCAGGGTGTACCCCGCCTCTCGCCCGAAGATAGCTGGGATAGGCTCCAGCAGACCGCGACCCTCGTGAGGATAAGTGGTAAAGAAAGTAGATGGATGGATGGATGTACATGTTATAGGTCACATTAATGGTGGCAAAAGTTTTGAAATGATTTATATTGGTCTCTTTATTTTATTATCACAAAAATGTGGCATTTGAACAGGGGTGTGTTGACTTTTTATATCCTCGGTATATGGTACTGAATGAACAGGTGTCTTGTCAGTGTTGGGCGCTTAAACAGCACAAATCACATATAGGTTGTCTCTGTACCTTGCACCCCTGCAGAAAACGAGACGGTGGACTCCTCTGAGTTTGAATTCCCGTGTGGCGTGCGTCAGTGTCCAGCCAAGCACACCTGCAGCGACACGTGGATCGGCCCCAATGATGGCATCACGCAGTTTGACAACATCCTGTTTGCTGTTCTCACCGTCTTCCAGTGCATCACCCTGGAGGGATGGACCACTGTGCTCTACAATGTCAGGCTGAAATGCTCATTTCTGTATTATTATTTCCGTGTTTGGCGTCACAGGATTGACGCGTTTGTCAGAAGTTAGTTTGGCCTTGTTTGAGTGGGTGTGTGGAAGCCATCCATCCCTCTCATCCTCTCTGTCTCCATGCGGCAGTTATATCTGCAGAGTGCCATGTCAACTCCAGTTTGACATTTATATACCTTCCCTGAGCTGAGAGAAACCTCCTGCAGAGCATGCTGCAATTTACTACTGCCCACATTACTATTTAAGTCATAGTTCAGAATCCCTGAATGCAGTTATGTTACTAGAAGTACATCTAATGATGAACAATATACAGGGTGTCTCAAAACAATTTAACGTCATTTTGTAGTCTAATAACATAGACACGTCTCACTCAAATAAGCTCAAAATTGCAATGTATAAAAAACAATTTTAATAATATACTTTTTGTTTCGTTAGTTTTTTTTAGGGTGAAGACAGAAAATATGGATAATATGCACCCCGAAAATTGTACTTTCGCAGCTGAATTATTTGTGTATATGTATAATACACACCCCAAAATTGCTCCTCACCTATGCTAAAAAAATCATAGTAATTTGTATTTTATCAGGTTGTTAAAAGAAATTTTAAAGTTCTCTGAAGTAAATCAAAAAATGCCAAATAAAATGAAAGCTGAATACGCTTGCCTTGCTCTGTGCGCATGCGCTGACGACACTGATAATTACGTCTACGGTACTTACGTAGTCTAAGGAATAATAATTACACGCATGCGCAAGCTATATTACAAATTCACGGGTAAACTATGTTGCTAAATCCGATGCCGTGTAATTAGATTTTTAATTGGACATCAACAATAATAATAATAATTTTAAAAAAAAACAAGCAGCAATAAATCCAATTTCTTCAAGTGTGAGCCCTCAATAAAACCTGTGCGATATTATCTTTGCACAATGTTTTGATACAACTCTTGTACTATATCTGATTAGATTGTGCAAGATCAAATCTCGACGCGTCAGCAGCCGCCTGAATGCAAATACATGTGTTCCGATTTGTGTTTACACCTTAGGTTGACGATGCCTTGGGTCCCAGTTGGAACTGGCTCTACTTCATCCCGCTCATCATCATCGGCTCCTTCTTTGTCCTGAACCTGGTGCTTGGAGTCCTCTCTGGGTACGTCCACTTTTCAGTTCTGGCTCGAATGTGTCCTAGTAAGAAATTAGAATAAGCACTGAGTTAGGAAATTGGACAGTAGGAGCAGTCACAATTAAAAAACAAAAGGAAAAAAAAATCTACTGGTATGTGCATATTTACAACCCCTGGCATGGGGACTGAGCAGAATAAACAGCAGTAATGTATATGGTAACTGTACATGAATAATACATTCGATATATGCAGATATGAATGGCAAACTATACATGACTAAATAGATACTATATCCAGAAGTGAATGTGAACAACATGAATAGTCAGCAGCACTGTACAGCAGGAGTGTCACTAGGTTTAACGGATTGGGGGAGCTTAGCCCCCCAGTGGTGTTGCACCCGCGAAAATGATTTTATCGACGAGGCAGTAGTACGTGCTTTGGACATTTTTAGGTCCAGTGGCGCCACTTGTATCCAGTTATGCAAGCAGCTGAAAGTGAAATAAACACTGTTTAAAAATGTTAACGAACAGCAGTACAGTGATATAGGCATATCAGCAGTGGAGTACACACTATACTTAAAAGAAAGCTCTTTTTTCAATTGAAAAGCATGGGGAGTATATGTGTGTGTATAGGCTGTATGTGTCTTTCCTGCAAAGTCACATTTTTAACATCTCCTCTTTCGAGAAAAGTGACCTTGTCAATGACAAAAGTAACAGGTAATTTTGCGCTTGGATCCTGCAGCGAGTTTGCCAAAGAAAGAGAGAGGGTGGAGAACCGCAGGGCCTTCATGAAATTGAGACGCCAGCAGCAGATCGAGCGAGAGCTCAATGGTTACCGGGCCTGGATCGACAGAGCAGGTGGCATCGCTCTCAGTTTCATATTGCAAAAATAAAACAGTTGAAAGGATTTTTATGACTGCCATATAGACAAACCAACCCACTCCGACAAGTTTAGAAAGGAGCACATTATTTGCCGTTAATTTGTGCTTCTTGTTTTTCCAGAGGAGGTAATACTTGCTGAGGAAAATAAGAATCCCGGACCCTCTGCCCTTGATGGTAAGTCAGCATTTTTGCCATTTTCTTTTCTTTCTTTTTGATCTATATTTGCTGACACTGCTAAACTATTCAATCATTAAATTTGAATCCAAAGGTGTCAAATTATTCAGGTATATGTTGTTATTTTATTATCCAGTAAGGTTTGAACATGCAAAAGAGGAAACTAAAGTACTGTCACTTATTTGATACACAAATTAGGAATTGGCCTTCTGATAAGTACTTTCCCATGCTTAATGAATCTATATAATATACAAGTTTACATTTTTTATGGAACTACTAAAATGAAGGACATTTTCTACAATATTCCAATGTATTGAGATGCACCTGTGGCTAAAACACACAGCTGACAACAACACCTTTGCACATTTGGTCACTTGTTATTCGGACTAATTTATTGGGCTCAATTATAACAACCTTTTCGGCCAGTCAGGAAAATGGTCAAATATCAGCCACTCCTACGTGACTATTCCGCTCTGTATTAAATGCAAAATGCATATTGGACTGAAAGATAAAGAGCGTCATTTTCCCCTAATGCTGAGTCGTCGTTGTTTATAGCACGTACGTTTCATTTTGAGACCACCAGTGGCACAAAGTTTGCACTCATCATGGCACGTTAGCCAATAGGAAGCCGAGTGCCTACTCGCATGACTGTGACCTTTCCTCCTAACTGAAGCAGCAGGACTTTTATTAAATGTTGATTGATTGGCAGCTCTCAGGAGGCTCCCTGAGTGGAGCACAGGCGGCGCCTATGGTGAGAACCCCTCCTCTCATCTGCTCTCTGCCTCTTCAACTTCACCACGCCGCACGAGCACACATGGGATGAACTTTTCTAGTGCTGTTAGGGAGTGGGACCAGCTGTTGTGATGGGAATAGATGCAGTTGCTCTGATGGCTTTGATTGAAAAGATGTAGTTGTGCTCTGCTGTTGCCTTGATAGCCACCAGTCTGGAAAAAAATATGGCCAGTGTGTATTTCACACCTTTAGCAAACAATGTGTGCGTGTGTTTGGTTACTGGCCTATTTAAAAAAAAATCCCCAAGCAAATATTGAGCATTCAGCAATAGAGGAAAGAAGGAGGGCGCATCAGGACAGGATGAAATGTAAAGATGAACACATCCAGCACTGAAAGGTCAAATCACTCTCATCACGCTCACTCTGGTATGCACGCCGACTCTCTTTGAAACTGAATGAAACCAGTGCATGAATCTGTGTATCATTCATTTTGATCATTTTCCATTGCCAAGTGAAAAAAAAATTGTTTTTATTTGTTTTTAAATCTAACAAAAAAACGAACAAAAAAAAAAGATATTACCTTATTTTTCATATTGCAACAGAGGCAGAAATATAAAAGTTGAAAAATGGGCCACAGGGCTGAGTTGGATTTTAATAATTGGGTTGGGTTTATGTGACCTGGAGTTTGGTATTGAGAATTAGTAATGATACGATAGCTTGTAACAGTCAGTCATGTATTGTTTAGCAGGGGTGTCAAACTCATTTTCGTCAAAGGACACATTGCAGTTATAGCTTCCCTCATAGGCCCATTGTGACTGAAACCATACAAATGTAGAATTGCATCATCTTATTGTTATTACTTTTACACAACAAATTAAACTACTTTTGAAATCAGAAATCAAGGGAAATAGTTTGTTCAACTATTCAATTGTATTAAAAAGGGTTTTGATCACAAAAAAATCCAATACCTCAACATTTTTAAAAGTGAAATCAATTTGCAATTTTGGTGCAGATTTTAGCAAGAATCATGACGTAGACTCACATGATTTGCTTTAGTGGCCGCATGAAACGATGAGGTGACCTGGATATGGCCTCCGGCCTTTGGTTGGACAACTGTGGTTTAAAGCAACAAATCGTGATTCTTAAGGCCTTGTCACACCACACTTGACAATAGAAATGGAAAAATGTCCTATTCGAAAGCTCTGTAGGAGAGGGGCTGGCGGAGGGATTTCTGTGTGCTGTTTTGGCGGACTTGTTCTGTACTAGGCGAGCTTTGGGACAATAGAAAAAGGATATACCGAGACATCACTGCAGGAGACTTTCAAACTGCTCCCTGCTTAGCTTGAAATGTCCGTTCCCAAACTTCCGGGTCCTGTGAACGCGATAAATTAAATATTAAAATCAAATTCAGTCCTCTGACCTGTTTTTCAATTACGGATTTTTGATCTGAGACAAATATGTAAAGGGACACTGTTTAAGATTTTCAGTTGTTTACTGGCCAAAATCGATGTCTGAATTTATAAAGGTTTTATCATTGGTTTATAATGACCTCTGCTAATAATCTGATACATTTTCGTAAGCGAAAAATGTTTGATTTATTTATAAATAAGAGTAGTGACCCAGCAGGGGGAGTGCCATGACAGTTTGTCATCTTGAAACTGTAGTTTCCAGCTTTCTCCTCGACAAGTAAGTCAACACTACCTAAATTAGCCTAAAGCTTACTTTTTTTCATTCAGTTTTGTTAGATAGTGTTGTTCTTCAAGGTTTTTTTTTATATATGACAGCTACCATTGTTGCCACGTGTTTGAAAAACTGAGGGTCTAGAGTGCCCTATTCGTTTGGATGCAATACACAGTTTCAATGCTTGATGGAAGTAATTCCTACACGGTGTCCCTTTAAATATAAAACTTTGGCAATTTTTCTTTTTTTGTGTTTGATTTAAAAACCAATAACAAAATAATGACTCAGTTTCTCAATGTAAATGTTTACGGTTCCCAATTGAAAATGGAAAGAACCAATGATCCACGGATTTGCATGGCCCGCCAAGCCGCCTCGGAGCATGGTGTACGATGACAGAGATCCTCACATGGCATTCAGCTGTATGGCTCATTAAGTGAACATTAAGAGATTGTTGTTTTGGTCTCGTTCAACCGCAGTGCAAATAAGCTTGAATGATCTTTTCCCTTTCAGCTAAAATTATACTGACATGAGCATTCCTTAACGTCAGCTGCCTCATGGTGTTTGCGGCTAGTTTGCATCTTCTGTTAACACAAGTGTACACGATAATTGCCTCGTTTTGCATGGAGGTGTTTACACAAGCAGGGGAAGCAGAGGTGCTTGTGGGTGAGGGTTGTTGTCATATAACTTTGCTAAAAAAGATCTCTGAATTCCATGTGATCTGTTCTCACCAGAGTGTGAATGTCCTCCACAAACATGTTGCTTTTGTTCATTTCAACAGGATTATTTACCACTGTAGTGTTTGCAGGTTAATACCATTACTTTTCATTATTTCATTCAAGAAATGAAATTGTATTGCAGAGCTTCCAAGAGAAATTCACTTCCAGAACAATTTGTCCAAATGTGTCTGAATTTCCATATTTTCAAAATGTTTTTCAAGAACATTACCACAGGACAGTTATTGCAGTGTATTATGCAATAGGATCAAAATAATTCTTCATACTGTTCAATTGCACAACATGATCATTACTCTATAATCGTAATCGTTACTATATCATGGTTTCAATATTTATTTATTTTTATTGCATCAACCTTTTCATGGTGGACGCAGTTGCAGCCTGAATCAAAGTATATGAGATTTCGACGTGCCATTGTCAAAAATATCTTTGTCTATGGATTCATTCACTCAAGTGCGTGCACAATTATTAGGCAAGTTTGCTTTCATCCTATGTGAATGCGCATTTTCCAAGTTCAAATAATCTTATTTTGTTGTACCGAACCATTCTCAGGTGATATGCATGTGTGAAATGAGGAAGGGTTTTGCCTAATGTAATTAACGGTTCATATTTAGGCGTGCGTAAACACAACGATATAATCTGAAAACGTCTTTGAGTGTCTAAAAAAGTGCTATATAAGTGTAATGCATTATTATTAGTATTATTATTAGTATGTAAAATGGGGCAAAGGAAGATTGAGTCATAAAATGCCTTTCGTATGGATGTAGCATTTATTCTTTTTAAATGCTAAAATGTTATGTAATGAACAATAAGAGGCACATGTTTGGTATTCTATATCCAGTACAGCACTCCCAAAAAATGTTGAAAAAAAATATGTTTGTAAACATATTGAGAACAGTACATTTGATCAACAATAAAATTAAGTTAAAATGTATAATAATATATGCAGCCTTGCCTGCACATACAAGTGTTTGACTGATTTGTTTGTGGTGTTGATACTTCTCCATATGAAGTGCTGAAGAGAGCCACCACAATAAAAAAGAGAGGTATGGACTCGCCGCATCGGAGTCCAGGGGAGGAACAATATGGCGACATTTCCTCTGTTGGTGAGTGTACATCTCGCTGGTTTTGTCAGGTGACCGTCCTCATCTCCAGCTGAGCAGCAGGACACCGCCACTTCTTTGTACCTCTCGCCTCCCTCAAGGCATCCCCATGGCCAAAGAGAGATTAAGGAGCCGTAGGCGAGGTCCCGCCGCGTATTTTCGGCGCAAGGAACGCCTTTTGCGAATCTACATTCGACGTGTGGTGAAGACGCACACCTTCTACTGGACGGTGCTGGGCCTGGTCGCTCTCAACACGTTGTGTGTGGCCATTGTTCACCACAACCAGCCCCTCTGGCTGTCCAACTTCCTGTGTGAGTCACACTTTACGATTGCTTTAAAGCAGTGACAGGCTGTGCATTTGGTACCTGGGCCTTCAATGGTGACGTAATCCATTTAATCTTCTAATTTTAATACCTCCACCATCATGTTGTTATAAGAAACCATCAATACAAATCCGTGCCCCACCTTTGTGGCTTTTGCATGTTCTCCCCGTGCCTGTGTGGGTTTTCTCCGGGTACTCTGGTTTCCCCCAATTCCCAAAAACATGCATGGTAGATCTAAATATCCCATAGGTGTGAATGTGAGTGTGAATGGTTGTTTGTTTCTATGTGCTCTGTGATTGGCTGGCGACCATTTCACGATGTACCCCGCCTCTTGCCCGAAGATAGCTGGGATAGGCTCCAGCACGCCCGCGACTCTAGTGAGCATAAGCGGAACAGAAGTTGAATGAATGAATGACAAAAACGATTTTATAAAATGAATTGCAAGCTCTGTGTAATAAAAATGTATTGCTTTGCTCCCATCTTGTGGCATCTTGGTGCCATGGAACTATATTGACGTGAGATGAGTCGCTTCATGCAATGTTTTGGCACCCTCTTGTGGCATGCATAGGCAATTTCAAATCTATATGCCTCACCACAGATGCTGGTTATTAATTGTAATAACACCTAAATATGTAGAGTACGACGGATGTGTGTCGCTCGTCGAACTTGGCCTATTTAGACCAACAAGTTAGAAGATGGAAAAATTCTGACATTGTGGGCCAGCTCACTTGTTCTGTCTGGAGATTATGAAATCGGATTTATTAAAGAAACAGTCCCACCGCAAAGAAAGTTTAAGTTACATTGTGCAGCACTACTGATTCTGAAGGCCCTGGGCAGATTACATGGCAGTACAGGGCTGAACTCTGACTGGACAAAAAAAACCAAAAACAGCCAGGTATACTATACTAGAAGCAATACAGCGCTAATAAAATGCTACGAGATGAAGAAAATACACTTTTGTGAATAAATTAATAACATTTAATGGAACACACATTTGGAATTTAGCTTGTAAATGTAGGTCAGTGTTTTTGATCGTGTTTAAGCCCTCAGAGAAGGCCTTGCTGGCTCACCACTGCTTTAAACTCACTGTGTAATGCAATCATGTTAATCTGAGTTTGTCTCTTGCTGCTCCAGACTATGCAGAGTTCTTGTTCCTCGCTCTGTTCCTGACTGAGATGTTCCTGAAGATGTACAGCTTGGGCCCCCGCCTCTACTTCCACTCCTCTTTCAACTGCTTTGACTGCAGCGTCAGTGCCCTATCTCCTTTTACTCGATCCCCACTCTTCTTCTTCTACAAAACCATAATTTCCTGTCCTTCTACGGCCACAGGTGATTGTTGGCAGCATCTTTGAGGTGCTTTGGGGTGTTTTCAGGCCGGGCACTTCCTTTGGCATCAGCGTCCTGCGGGCTCTTCGTCTGCTAAGGATCTTCAAAATCACAAAGTTAGTGCCTCTTTCCTTGACTTTTCAGAGAAAACCAGATCCATTCCTACTTCACGTCACTATTTGATTTCCTATGAAGGTACTGGGCGTCTCTGAGGAACCTGGTCGTGTCACTGATGAATTCCATGAAGTCTATCATCTCCCTCATCTTCCTCCTCTTCCTCTTCATTGTTGTCTTTGCTCTTCTGGGCATGCAACTCTTCGGTGGCTGGTAATAATAATAATAATAATAATAATAATACATTTTATTTATAAGGCACCTTTCAAGCCACTCAAGGTCAGGAGGTAGTTTGTAAACAAGATGGAACCAAGATCAGAGCCCTGGGGAACAACAGAGGACAGGGCAGATGGTTGGGATGAGAAGGTTTTCAGCTGAATGAGTATGAGCTGAGTATGGCCATAGATAGATGATTTGAAGTCCAGGGGTGTGCCGGTTAAACCAATTGAAGTCAGTCGGGTGAGGAGGATGGTGTGGGAAATGATATCGTAGGTGGCGCTCAGGTCGAGGAGGACGAGGATGCATAATAGTCTGGAATTAGCTGCCATCAGGAGCCTCATTAGTAATCTTTAAGAGGGCTGTCTTTGTACAGTGGTATGGATGGAGGCCGGACTAGAAATCTTCCAATAAGTTATTACGAGAGAGATGAGTCTGGACCTGTGCTGCCACTACTTTTTCCAGGATTTTAGAGAGAAATGTCAAGTTGGAGATAAGATGAAGGTTATTGAAGTTGTTGGCGTCTGAGCCAGGTTTTTTGGGTACTGGTGTTACTCCCATTGGCATGAGAGAGGCCCCTTAGACCAACAAGCCATACTGTATGTAGCTTGTCATGTGCCATTTTCTACAGCGTAGCTCCTTTCTCACTGCGCCAAAGTAGCAGAAACTCTGTACGAATCATCCTTAAACCAAGTGTAAATGAAGGCCTTGTCCAGGATTCAAACCCAGGACTCTCAGACCCAAAGCAAGAATCACCCCCTAGACCAATGAGCCACCAGTTGTGTTGTCCTATCACTCGAATAGCCTCTTTCACACTACCTTTCGGCTACTGTAAAAGGTGTGGAAATAAATATACTTAGTCAGGTGATTTATGCAAATGACATGATTCTATTCTCCTTATTAGAAGCCATTACAACATTACAATGTTTTGGAAGTTATGGTTATTTTTAAAAGTAACAAGACAACATAATGATGCTTTAATAGTTGAGTGTAAAATCCTTTATTTAGAACAGTCCTGAATGTCTCTTTGTGCACTAGCAAAATTATGTTTTATAGCCTAAAACGTTATTCTCAAGCTGTCAATAAAGTCTCCAATTTGCTCCTTAAATGCTAAATTTGTCTACATTTTCGGGTCCCCACAGGTTCATCTTTGAGGACTACACCCCCGCAAACTTTGATACCTTTCCTGCAGCCATCATGACTGTCTTTCAGGTCTGCTAGTCAACGTCAAGCTAAAGTTTTTTGGACCCATTACTGGAAACCTTTGTAAATATATTGCACTGCTGTTCTGTGTGTTTGTGTTTGTTGTTTGTCAGATCCTGACTGGCGAGGACTGGAATGAGGTGATGTACAATGGTATTCGCTCTCAGGGGAGAGTCAAGTCTGGCATGTGGTCTTCAATATATTTCATTGTCCTCACCTTGTTTGGGAACTGTATCCTCCTCCTTTACTTTTCCGGCTTCTCCAAGCTTAGGTTTCAGTTTTGCAACAGGATAGTTTGTGGTGACATTTATTCGTTATCTCAGTGGTAAACAAATGCACTCACCTCTCACTCTAATATGTGAGTGTAATGGAAATTAACCAGGACAAGCTGCTACTGGCCTGCGTCTCCCCAAATGTTGATGTTGTTGTCGCTGTTGTTGTTGTTGTTGTCAATATAACTGCAATAGTATTGTCCTTAACTCAAGTTTGACCAGACACTCTGCTGAATGTCTTCTTGGCCATTGCTGTTGATAACCTTGCTAATGCACAGGAGCTCACTAAGGTAAAGCTCAATAACACTGGTCACAACATTTAAGACCAAGTAAAGTCATTTTCATGTTTTTTTTTCTAAATACATTAAATGTGTTTGAAGGTACGTGCTGAAAACATCTGCAAAATCTGAGAACAATTTAGTACGCTGTACTTAATTGTCGAGATATAGACTTAAACTGTTTTTCACCATCTCAGTTGTCGGGGGCGCGCTGATACAAGCAGGGAACAGCATGAGTCGGCTCTGCCCCATTATAGAAGTACCAAACACCCTTATTCTATGTGGTGGCCATTTGGTGTAATTGCCACTTCCGTCCATAATAACTTGGCCCAGTTCTACCACTACAGCGTGCAGTTTCAACTCGAAAAAAATCCATCTTTCCTGAAGTGTAAAATGTTTTGCGGATAGTGAGGCAGCGGCAAACCTTTCCGGCGGCCCCGTGCCAGCCTGCCAGCGGTTCGAGTAGCCGCCAGCGGTCCGGCGCAACAACGTTAGGGCCGTCAGCCGCAGGGAGAGAATGGGGGGGGAATCCTTCCAAGACGACCGCGGTGCGTTGCATTGTTGTGGCCGCATATGGTACTCCCTTCAGCGCCACAGCAGAGTGATATACGGCCTGCTGAATTTCAACAGAAGCAAAGGAGGAAAATTGTTCTGATGTGCCTGCCGGTCACGATGCCAGGGCTCAGAGGCTGCCTGGCCGCCATTGAGTGCCTCTCTTTGACCAATGAGAGCGTGTGCAATGTGCATCGCTGGGAATTCTCCTTGGCTCGTAAGCCAGGAGAGAAGGCACATATTTGATTAACAGCTGAGAGTTCCGCGGACGGGGTTTCGGAGCATTCAGCGACACGCAAACAGCATCTAGAAGCTGAAAGAACGTCTCAGTTCTTGAGCATTTTGAAGCCTGATTTCACATACTTTGTGATTTACTTATTTCAAATTTGGCAGACTTGTTAACAATACTCTTCTCTGTAGTGTGTCAAATTTACAAGACATGTTTTTTGGTCAGTTTACTGGGCCTTTAAATAAACCGGCGCAATCTAATGAGATCCTATGCAAGAGCTGTATCAAATATTTGACCATTCATTATAAAGACAATAGCGCTCAGTTCTGACACTATCAGAGAGGTATTCATTTAACAACTAGTACTCTTGTATTGGATATCATCAGATTGTGCAGGTTCATATTTTCTCCACCCATCACTTGGTTTTAAAGCCATTAGCTAAAAAAGAAAAATCAAAGTAGACTCTGTATTCCCTCTTAGGACGAGGAGGAAGCCGAGGCTGCTTTCAACCAAAAGCATGCTCTCCAGAAGGCGAAGGAGGTCGGCCCACTCTCCTCCTTCATGTCTTCAGAGTAAGTCCTCCTTCTGCCTGACCCCCTCATCGCCTCCCTCTGTCTCTCTCCTCCTCTTCCTCCACACTGCTTCCCCCACTACAGTGAGCGTCCATATCGAACTTAACCCACACGACTGACTGGTTTAATGAAGTAGATTTGAACACCAATTAAACATCAGCATGCGGAGTAGTTATGCAGGGAGGGTTGAGCCTCAAGGATTTGGTACAGACTTGTTGCTATGTAATCTCACTCTTAGTCCTTGTCTCCTTGGTGATTCATTACATTATAGTATACTTGGTTTGTCCATTAGGGTATTTAATAAGCAATATTGTTGCTAGGGACGAGTATTAGATAATGGAAGGTAAATAAAGCGTGTGCAGGCTTAATTTTGCGGTGACATTGTTTCAATAAGCTTATGACATTTTCATTCAAAGTTGCACATATTTTTGTCCATGGTCTGTTATTGATGATGAAAGTGACATAGCGTTGTCAATGACCAAATGATTTGTCAAGTCCCCTGAAACCACCCTTTAAAAATTCCATGGAATTCTGGCATTGGCATTGTGAAATATACCGAGGCCCATCAAGGGAAAAGAAAAACCAATATACGCGTTCAGTTTTCGAAGCCATTACTCTTGTAATAATGCGTAAACAGTTTAGCTATTTGCTACTTTAATTTTCTTTTGCGTTATGGTGTCCAATAATGACCCTTCTGAGACAGAGTTAGTCAAAACGGAGTAGTCATTTGTTTTTTGGTGTATTTAGGGAATTTGGGAAGTTACATGACCTCATTCTCTCAGTGGCCAGATTTTTCCGGATTGCAGGATTGTCTGTAGCGCGCGTTGTGTCCGGTGGTGGACGCGCATGTGCATGTACAGGATCGTCGCCTGCCTTTTACTCTATATGCACGTTAAACACCGGCATCTGTATGCACGGAGGATGCTCTGAACCTTATCTCATTTCAGTAGCCAGTGCACTGTTGACGTTGAAAAAACTTGCATGGCAGCAGGAGATGAAAATTAGAATTTGCGGCATGTCGGATGGAGGCTGAAGATAAATTCTCTGCATGTGTTCATGAATTGCAACACCCTCGCTGAGACGATGTCAGACTTGGAATTGCTCCTCCATTCTGCACCCTTCTTGGAATATTGTGCTTCTACTTGAATTCACGCTTTAAGTTGGCCGAGCATGACCTGAGGATGTGTCAATGCTTGGAGGTGGTGCTCATGTTCACAGCTGCATCCAGAAATACTTTGAATACATAATACTCACTTGCTGTGTTTGCTGTACAAACCCATCTCTGTGTTGTTGTTATTGTGTGTGTTTTTGTGTTCACATGATTTTAATTGTGAAAGTCCAAGATGCCTCGCCCGAAGATAGCTGGGATAGGCTCCAGCACGCTCGCGACCCTAGTGAGGAGAAGCGGTACGGAAAATGAATGAATGAATGAGTCCAAGATGCCCTCTGATCATTGTTCTGCTCTCAGTGTTTATGAATGTTTTCTAAATGATCAGATAAGACAGCCATCTTGTTTGTCAACGTGCCGCTTGGCTCCAGTGGAGATACACACCAAAGTATTACATTGATATTTTCGCTAATATACAATTGTGGGGTGAATTTCTCTTAGGTGATCAAAGTTAGTATCAATGAAATGTGAATGATGAAAGGCAAGCACTGGCGTTAATGCAACTATACATCCGTTAATATGATATACTATACACTACCCACAACAAATTTGGGATGTTATTAGGCTTTCGGTTAAAATTTCTGAATGAGCCTAACATGTACTCTAACCTTTACAGGTGAACTCAATGTGACCTTCTCAAAACATTTGAATGCACAGGTTCAACTGTTCAATGTTTTAGTACGTTTTGCACGACTATCTGTTCTCTAACAAGGAGCTGAACGGCAAAATTCCCAGCAGCTGTTTCACCCATGAGTCCATGAATGGACCAATACATTTCCTGCTTCAATTAGAATTGTTATTTAAACAGTCCTTTTCATCATTCTGTTCACACATTGACATTAGGAGACTAAGGCAACAATTGATGATCAGTACCTCGCCATTGCGAGGCTTCAAACAGAATCTTCTCCGAAGGAAATGGCCACTGACCTTAGATTGTCACAGAGTGTCATGAACTGGTTACAACAGCGATATGAAGAGACTGGAAGAGTCACAGAAAGGCGTAGAATTGTACATCCTTGGAAATGTATTGGGCGAGTCATGGATCGCGTGTGAATGTGAATTTTGCCGTAAAGCTCCTTGTTATAAAATAGCAAGTTATGCAAAAAGTAAAAAAAAAAAAAAAAACATTCAACAGTTGACATGTGCATTTGAAAAATTGAGAGAAGGTCAAATTACGTTTGCCTGTAAAGGTTATAGTAAATTTTAGGTTCAAAGTGAAATTTCATCCGAACGCCGGGTACCCCTAACTTTTTGTAAGCAGTATATACTGTAAATATTGTCTAATTATTACACTTAACACTACCAAAATATCAAAGTCATAGATAGAGAAGCACCTGATGATGATCACAAACGTACAATTGTTTACAGTTACTGATGAACCACAAGGACGTTACTATCTGATGTAGCAGCCTGTTGTGGTAAATTACCATAATATTCCCATTTTGAGCCACTCCGGGATCATGAACATACTGTTGTTTACACTTGAGTCAAAATATAACCTTGGACTATGAATCACATGCTACTTCACCAAACATAGACAGAGGCAAATGTTATTATTATTATTATTATTATCTGATCACCTGAAGAAGCCTGTTCTGGTACATTTCCATTGCATTGTGTAGGCAGTCAAAACTGAGCACTACTATCTTTGCAAAGGCAGATTTATTTTGCTACAGCTCTTTTATTAATTGGCGTCAGTGTCTTTCTTTTTATAATTTAGTTTGGCCAGAGCATCTCTCAACATTCACACTCAGTTTTTGAAAAAAAATATTAATGTGTTGTTTTGTTTATGCAGTCTGGAAATATTTTGGATTACAAACTCTTCCAACAAGTAACTCCATTTTATTTTCCGATGATGAGCATCCTTTGCTGTGTATCTCCCGGCCTGTTTTGTCTCTCCTCACCAAAGCACTAATGTCTTGTTTTCAACCAATTGCTCATTGATAACACGGACCACACAAGAGTTCACGCTCCAGTAAGTAACATGTACTGCTCAGTTATTGTTCACCTCTCTGAATGTCTCACTCACACATGCTCAACCTTCACATGCCCGATCTTCACAGACTTAGACACATCAACCTCATTCTCTTTATTCTCCCGATCAGAGATTTTATATTCATGCCACTGACTCACTTCTACATTTCACTCTTTTTGTTGAAAGCACTCAGAGATTCTCACAAAAACATCATCGCTGATCCAATGTATCAATGGTCTCATTTGTAAATGAAATGGCTTGCTGCTGCTAGTTAAGCATTGGATGACAGCATCTGCTATGCACGTCAGTTTTCATCATTGTTCATATTAATACAATTCAGCAAAAACTCTTGAGGTCGAACACCACCCGTTCCGGAACGCTAGTCAACCCCAGCAACAAATTTACCCATAGGAAATAATGCAAAGAGAAAATAACCGTACACACAACCGTTATCTTTTTGTAACTGGTATACAAGTGTAAAAATAAGTTAAATGCAATTACTATGAATAAAAATGAGCTGCTTTCAATCAAACTGTACATGTGTATGGTGACAGTAAAAGGTATTCTATTGTTCTATTCTACGTAGTCTATTCCATAAAATACCTTAAACCTTAAAGTCCTGAATAACAAAGCACAATGCAAAGGTGATCTGAGAAGGGTCTCATTTTTTTCCATATTCTTAATTGTCACACGTGTATAAAGAAGTTAACCACATTTAGTATTAAAACATTTTTTTTTTTTAAAAACACTTAATTTCACCAACAAGCGCTAACATGCGATTTCAATGTGCGTCCAGTTCAGGTAACATTGTACCCTTGTACAGGTGCATCTCCGTAAATTAGAATATCGTGGGAAACAATTTATTTCAGTAGTTCAATATAAAAAGTAAAACTCATACAGTACAAAGGGTGTTCGGAAAGTCACTGTGCACTTCTATTTTGGGATTCTTTAATAGTGTCTGAACACCTGTAAGAACCTGTGAGTTGATATCTTATTGTTACGTTGAATGAATCTGTGTAATATGAGCTTGACATTTTGCATTAAACTAATGAAATAAATGAACTTTTCTATGATATTCTAATTTATTGAGACGCACCTGCAACATCATCTTTTTCACCTTTTCTTAACATCTCTAGTTGAGGCTGCTTTGCAACAACAACAACAAAAAACACGCAAAGAAAAGCAGAGTTGCTTGTGTGACATCATTCTAAATTCTGATGTGTACGACCTCAGCGTTGTTCGACTTTAGAGGTTCCACTGAAAATGTACATTATTTTACACCTGTATCAGTAACAAAAACACCTCACAATCAAAATATCTTAAATTAGTTGCTTAGAATTTCACTTTCTTTTCTAAAATATGGTTCTCAATGTGATAAATGTATTTGTGTTCCTCTTCTGTCCACAGGGGAAGTCGTAGGAGGTGGCCCTACCTATACAGAAAAAGGGCCATCCACCGCAGCCGACCCACCTATTCCTGCTCCCTGGAGGAGGCGCAGGGCAGCATCAGGGAGGGCCGCCCTCTCCCGCCTCTCAACCCGTCTAATTCTTTCATGTCCAGGCGAGAGAGGAGAAAGAGGATGACCATGTCCGTGTGGGAGCAGAGGACCAGCCAGCTGCGGAGACACCGCCAGATGTCCAGCCGGGAGATTTTGTTCAGCGGCCCCAGCCAGGAGAAGGACGGACCGGCCCCCACGGCCCAGTCCCAACATGGGCGCCCTCAGTCTCTGCACCGTAGGGTTATGCAGAGCACTCCACCGGGGGATTTGAGGTGCATGGCGGACCCCCTCGTAGATCCCCTGGCACCACCAACCAATAATCAGACCTCCACTGAGATGTCTTTTGAAGCCGTTCTCTCCGGTGTTATTCCCGAACCCCCCATGTCAGCGCTGCCTTCAGACATATCGGACCCCTTGAGTATTACCCCTGAGGAACCCCATGAATTCATACCAGACCCCGGCCTGGACATTGACGAGAGCCACAACAAGCTCGGCGAGCGGAAGAGCCCCAGGTTGAACGCCGATCGTCAGCACAGAGCCGTAAAGACGTTCAGACCGCCGGACAATGGTGACGCCAGAGTGATCAGGGGCAGGAAGGCGCTGCGTTGTCATCAGAACGGGGCCAGGAGTCAGGGATCGTCTCCTCGGAAAGGAAGCCACTCGGCGAGTCGCTCCGTCAGCAGGGAGAGGAGCAAGATTCCAGCGAAAGTAGAGGAGCGGGAGCTGGAGAGTGACAAGAGAGAGGAGTTTGATCATGAGGAGAAGGGGTGAGAAGAGATAGTCAAGTAAAATTCCATCCATTTATCCATTTTCTGTAGCGCTTCCCCTCTGTAGGGTCACAGGCAGTGTTGGGAAAGTTAGTTTTCTACGCAAACTAGTTCAAAGTTCATGTCACCGTTTCAAGAATGAACTAGTTCAGTTCATAGTTCCTAATTCAAAATTTTGAACTGAGTTCACCATTCAAAAAAATTAACAAGTTCATAGTTCTTTTTTTTCCCAATATGTTGCTGACGGACATTTCATGGCATTTCATTTCCTCATTGTTGCCACCCATTCAGTCCACAATAGTAGCCTGCTGCAGCTTTCACCCTACACTCTCAAAAACATAGGAAATAAAACAAAAACGGGACTTTTGTTCTTAATGCGCAAACAAAAACATGCAACACAGTGTGACCGGAACCATGGTGGAAGGACAATGATCACTGCATTTCTCGTAGCTCTGGCTAACTATGTTAACAAAATATGTTTTACCTGATCTATTCTAATAATGAAAACAAATTCGATTCCTTATTATGACAGTGTGATCATACATCCATCCATCCATTTTCTGAGCCGCTTCTCCTCACAAGGGTCGCGGGAGTGCTGGATGGGGCGAGGTTCACCTCTTTGTGAACAAGGGCGTGAGAAAACAGTCGAACAGTTTACGGACAATGTTCCTCAATGTACAATTGCGAGGAATTTAGGGATTTCATCAGCTACGGTACATAATATCATCAAAAGGTTCAGAGAAATCACTGGCAATTTAGAGTCTTCAATTAACCTACCCTGCATGTTTTTGGGATGTGGGAGGAAACCGGAGTACCCGGAGAAATCCCCCGCAGGCAAGGGGAGAACATGCAAACTCCACACAGGCCCCTGCTGGGATTTGAACGCCGGTCCTCAGAACTGTGAGGCAGTCGTCCATCTAATTGACGCAATTAGTCAAAATCAACTTCACACAATCTTAATGATCAATTAGTTAATAATCAATGATTTTCTCTCAATAGTTACATCTTTGGCAGCAATACATACCGCTCGTTTAAAAAAAATACATAAATAAATAGCGGTTAGGAGATTGCCAATAAAGGTTTTTTTTTTTTTTTTTTTTTGGTGGAGGTCAGATTACAATTCGAGACTCTTTCTGGGTGTGTCTTCAGGCAGGGTGACCAAAGTGAGTTAGAGGACACTAAGCAACCAGACAACCATGCCGGTGTCCAAAAGCAGGCAGAGCTCCCTCAGGAAGAAGAAACGTGTCCACTTGCTGTAGCAGAGAGCAACCAAGACTTGGATAAATCTCAGCTCAGCTCCAGCGTGATCGTCCAAATGCCAAACATGGAGGCATCGATGGAGCTGTCTACCATCACTGGTAAGTAGTAGATGTTCCATGTTTAGCTTTGAATGACTTGAACATCATCACACGCGTCCTTCTCCTCTTTTTGCCTCTGTAGTTAACAGCAAGGACCCTGAAGGCTCCAAGTCTGAGAAGGAGGAGGCTGAAGACATGAAACCAGTCAACACTGTGCGGCCTGACAGCATGTTCATCTTCAAACCAGACAACCTGTAAGCTCTCATTGTGAACTTCCCATACGTGATTGTCCTGCTAATATTGACTTGAATAATGGAAACAGAAATAATCAGTTCCAGGATCAAGCTGTCAGCTCGTATTCACCGGCACACTTAAAGTCTAACATTCCTAATTGCCTTACAAGTGTAACATTAACGTAATTGCTACGAATAGTTAATATAAAAACAATCATTTGTGTACTCGCCCTGAGAGGAAGGATGACTGCTTGGAAAGGGGCTTACTCATTTGCCCTTTCCTCTTCCTTTGTTGTTTTTGTCAAAATTACATTAGTGTTGTTGGATTTTGGGTGATTGAATTCCAAAATTTTTCTTCCATCAGGATTTGGAAGTTCTTATGAGGTTCCACTATTTAGGCCTTTATATGCCAAAACAGAGACTTTATAATGTAACAACCAAGACATGCTTTGATTTTGTGTAGTTTGCAGTTCTTGAGATCTCAACATAGATCAAAAATAATTTTTATTGGGTTCAATTGGCATATATTGTAAAATATATCATTTAAATCATACATTATTATATAAAATATATAAAATAAGATGTATTATATTATTTTATAGAATTAATAAATAATTACATTACTATAGCTGGGTTTAAATGCAGACTTTTTCGCTGTTCCGATGGAAATCCTTCCGATTGAAGATGTCTGGTCAACTGTTTTGCATGTAACATAATCTCTTCTGATCTGGTGTATACATATGCACTACATTTAATCGGCACAGCCGTTTTACAAATGGGTGCCATGCGCTGATCTATGTAAACATCACGCGATTTATCAAGATGGAGGTCAGTCATCTATTTAGCATAGTCGTTGCTATTGTTTTTAGACTTTTATTAAAACAACAGACCTCCGTTGCATGCGAGCTCTGTTTGGAAGCCGCCATATTTACAAGTGGGTAAACGATGACGTCAATGCACATTTACGTCAAGACAGACCATGCGCAGACAGGATGCAACCTGGGTATTCCGATTGAACCGTACACATGATTTTGGAAAGGTTTGACAAAAAGAATATTATATATATAAGGGGTATGTCGATTACTCACTGATTTTCGCTATTCACAGCAGGCGGCATACTTTTACAACCCCAATTCCAATGAAGTTGGGACGTTGTGTTAAACATAAATAAAAGCAGAATACAATGATTTGCAAATCATGTTCAACCTATATTTAATTGAATACACTACAAAGACAAGATATTTAATTTTCAAACTGATAAACTTTATTGTTGTTAGCAAATAATCATTCATTTAGAATGTTATGGCTGCAACACGTTCCAAAAAAGCTGTGAAAGGTGGCAAAAAAGACTGAGAAAGTTGAGGAAAGCTCATCAAACACCTGTTTGGAACATCCCACAGGTGAACAGGCTAATTGGGAACAGGTGGGCGCCATGATTGGGTATAAAAGGACCTTCCCTGAATTGCTCAGTCATTCAGAAGCAAAGATGGGGCGAGGTTCACCTCTTTGTGAACAAGTGCGTGAGAAAATAGTCGAACAGTTTAAGGACAATGTTCCTCAACGTACAATTGCAAGGAATTTAGGGATTTCATCATCTACGGGCCATAATATCATCAAAAGGTTCAGAGAATCTGGAGAAATCACTGCATGTAAGCGGCAAGGCAGAAAACCAACATTGAATGCACGTGACCTTCGATCCCTCAGGCGGCACTGCTTCAAAAACCGACATCGATGTGTAAAGGATATCACCACATGGGCTCAGGAACACTTCAGAAAACCAATGTCAGTAAATACAGTTCGGCGCTACATTCGTAAGTGCAACTTGAAACTCTACTATCCAAAGCAAAAGGCATTTATCAACAACACCCAGAAACGCCGCCGACTTCGCTGGGCCCGAGCTCATCTAAGATGGACTGATGCAAAGTGGAAAAGGGTTCTGTGGACTTGTCAGACCACAGAACCCTTTTCCACTTGTTGTGGGAAATTGTTTTGGGAAATTGTGGACGTCGTGTCATCCGGGCCAAAGAGGAAAAGAACCATCCGGACTGTTATGGACGCAAAGTTCAAAAGCCAGCATCTGTGATGGTATGGGGCTGTGTTAGTGCCAAAGGCATGGGTAACGTACACATCTGTGAAGGCACCATTACTGCTGAAAGGTACATACAGGTTTTGGAGAAACATATGCTGCCATCCAAGCATTTCATGGACGCCCCGTCTTATTTCAGCAACACAATGCCAAAGCACATTCTGCACATGTTACAACAGCATGGCTTCGTAGTAAAAGAGTGCGGGTACTAGACTGGCCTGCCTGCAGTCCAGACCTGTCCCCCATTGAAAATGTGTGGCGTGAAATACAACAATGGAGACCCCGGACTGTTGAACAGCTGAAGCTGTACATCAAGCAAGAATGGGAAAGAATTCCACCTACAAAGCTTCAACAATTAGTGTCCTCAGTTCCCAAACGTTTATTGAATGTTGTTAAAAGAAAAGGTGATGTAACACAGTGGTAAACATGACCCTGTCCCAGCTTTTTTGGAACGTTTTGCAGCCATAAAATTCTAAGTTAATGATTATTTGCTAAAAACAATAAAGTTTATCAGTTTGAACGTTAAATATCTAGTCTTTGTAGTGTATTCAAATAAATATAGGTCGAACATGATTTGCAAATCATTGTATTCTGTTTTTATTTATGTTTAACACAACGTCCCAACTTCATTGGAATTGGGGTTGTATTATTACTGTATAAAATGTATAAATAAATTCCTCCCCCAAATAAACACCTTACCCCTAATAGCTGCCGGACTTCCTTTGCAGTTGTGTAACGCTCACTACCATATGAAATATTGATATTTATTTGTTAATAGCCACGACTTTGAGCAACTACACTCTAAATTGTGCTTTCATTACATCATTCAATGCATTGTGTGCATTGGAATACACTATATAATAATATTGGTCTACAGGAGTGTTTCCCAAGCTTTATTGAGCCAATGCACATAAAATACGTTTGAAAAATCTCACGGCACACTACCAAACATAAATGTCACAAAAAGTATGGGCAGTATACTGAAATAATGATGATCTTGTCTCAATTTACTCACATTTTTCTGTTGTATGAATGGCACCAGATGAATATGGGTGGCACTGGTTAATAGTTGGTACCTTCTCGTGAAAGAGGGTTTAAATGTTCTCCCTGTCACTATATGCCACTGGCATAGATAGATGAACAAGGATACATTATATGGAATAAATAAATAAATAACCACCGAATTTAGTCACACCAATTATGTCAAATTGAACAAATTTGACGATGTTCTGATAATGTTATGCGACGTAGTGTTTTTGACTCACTGATCTACGGCCTTGCATTTGAAGTTCTAACAGTGGTGGTGCAATGTGGGAATGATGGACCCCGAGTGGGCCCAGAAGTCAGATCTTTAAAGCTGTATTAGGCTAGTAGGCCAATAAATATATTCATCACAATGTGTTTTCAGTCATTTCCATTCTTTTTCCTGTTAAACTTTAGCAGATGTCTTTTCCTGATTCAGTCTTGCTGTGGCTTCATTCTTTTTGCCGTGTGCTGTTTGTCCTCAGGGTGCGTCGAGCGTGTCACTACGTGGTGAACCTCAGGTACTTTGAAATGTCCATCCTGCTGGTCATTGTCGCGAGTAGCATCGCACTCGCCGCAGAGGACCCGGTAGCCACCACCTCGGACAGGAACAAGGTTTGTGCATTCATACGTGGCAATTCACTTTCTACAATCCCGACTATTTATGCCCTGTCATGAATCATTATCTTGAGGTACAATTTGATAATCCCCGGAGGGTGGCGCCTCCCTTCATCTGCACAGCTGTTATGATAGCATAAAAGATTAGGAGAAACTACATTTCCCGAAGTTGTTTTGCAAAATGCTGCTAATGTGAACTGATGGGGGGGGATGATTAAATTGTGATTAGGACGGCAAGTTATTTTTCTCAGCGGTTATTATTGTTTTAAATAGATTGTTGCATATCAAAGCACAAGCTGAGAGCCTTTAAAGTTTAAAATGTGCCTTATTTTGACGACAAAGTGACACAAGTTTTCTTTTTATGGCAGTTTCTTCAATCTGCGTGTTCCTTTCTGCTATCTTGCAGGTTCTGCGCTATTTTGACTATGTCTTCACTGGCGTCTTCACCTTTGAAATGATTATTAAGGTAAGTGACTGTGGTAATGAATAGAAATGCCTTTGCTGTGAGAGGATGCCAGGAGGCGGACTGGAATGATTGCCGCACTTCAGTTAGGTGCAATTATTAGCAATGACTGACTTATGCACAGTGCCACAAAATATATACAAATATGGAAATATATACCATCTTTTGAAAGTTGAATCACAGATTCTACCTCTGACTTGAAAAGATAATGACAAACCAGGCGGCAAGGTGGGACCTACAGTAGGTTTAGCTTGCCTGCCTCACAGTTGAGAGTTTCCACATTCACAGTCTGTCTGCATGGGTTCTACAAATGACTGTCGACAAGCGCAGGGTCTACCGCGTCTCTCGTCCCAAAAGTCAGCCCAAGCAGACTCCAACTCACCCGCACTGAACCCTAATAAAGACATGCAAGAATAGAAAGTGGATGGATGGATGGGTGACAACAAACCAGCCAATAACTGTTCCACTCTGGTCCAGTTGTGTCATGCATTACCAAGTAAAATATAAATATAAAAACATGATAAAACATAATAAAAGCGAATGTAAAGAAATAAACTGGTTTGATAAACTGTATTTAAGCCAAAACACATTTGTGTGTTGATGTGTGCCTTCAAGGGCCTCGTCAGTGACATCATTGGCAGTTTATTACGCGGATAGTTAACTGGGAGCATCTGCTCCATGCTCCTTGCGAGTGTTTTCATTTCTTTGTTTGACTGGTTGTCCCATTCGACTATTGTTTTTTCACTTCCCTTGAGCGGCGGCATGTTTGATTAATCATATTCCCCTGGCCCACGCACCAATCAGCTGCACAGATAATAGGTTATGTCGTTTGGTCGAAACTGTAAGAGTGGTTGTCATTTCAATGTCTATTATTGTTCTCGGAATGTGAGCTGTTCCTAAAACTACGTTAGAGAAATTTCATGTCATTGTTGGTCCTCAGATGATCGACCAGGGTCTGATCCTTCACGACGGCTCGTACTTCCGGGACCTGTGGAACATCCTGGACTTCATAGTGGTGGTGGGAGCTCTGGTGGCCTTCGCTCTCACGTCAGTCGCATGATTAATTTAAGCTGTACTGTCTAAACATGTAAATGTCACATCCAGTTGTTGGATCTTCTGCTGTGTATGGTTGCGGCGTAAGCATATCTTCCGTATTCCAGTCTAACTTTTTATGTGCGTGATCCACTCTTTGTCTCTTCTGTCTCTGGATGGTGATCTTGGGTGATGGCCTGCAGCAATGTGATGGGGTAATATTCTTCAGATGAACCTATGTCACGTCAGGTCAAATATGTTCCAAATATGGACAAATAAGTTGCATGTACATGTCTGAAATGTGATCCTTACCGTGCTACTTCATTGGAATGCTCACACGAAGTCTTCTTGCACAGAAATAACAAAGGAAGAGACATTAAAACCATCAAATCACTGAGAGTGTTACGAGTGCTCAGACCCTTGAAGACCATCAAGAGACTTCCCAAACTCAAGGTCAGAGCTTCTATTTTTAAGTTGTTTGGATCCGATTGCGAAAGGCGTAATGTATGACGACAGTTAGACCTCTGCAGTTTCGTGCAACTTTACAGGTGTTTTTCTCCAGAAAATTTTGATTGAATTACAAATGGTTCCACTTTGTACATCATTGGTTTAATCCTGCTAACTAACACAGTTGATTAGTGGTTAGCCTGTCTGGATCACAGTTCTGAGGTTCTGGTTTTGAATCTCAGCTACAACCTTCTTGAATGTAAACATTGTCTGTTCTCCTCATGCTTTGGTGGGTTTTGTCTGGGCACTCCCACTTCCTCCCACATTCCAAAAGTATGCATGTCAGAAAATAAAAAGTCAAGAAAAGAGTGAAGATAGCTTTAAAAAATAAATAAATAAATCTTGGGTACAGCAAATAAGTATCGGTACCTTGTTACTTCCCACCGGTGCCAAAAACATGTTAGGTTTATTGAAGATTCAAAATTGTTTGTTTTTACAGTATGTGCCCTGCGATTGGCTGGCAATGAATTCAGGGTCTACCTCACTTCTCGCCCAAAGTCAGCTGGAATAGGCTCCAGTTACCCGCGACCCAAAAGAGGACAAGCGTTATAGAACAGTGATACTCAAACAAGTACCACATCAAAAAATACTTCACACTCCAAGTGCCACCATAATGACCAATTTTGAAAATTCAATAACATTCAATCACACCACACCAGAGGTGACATTCCTACAAAAAATATGCCTATATTTATTGTTAGCCACTGTGATATTATACACAGTTTTAACAGTAACACTGTTCTAAACTATAGGGCAAAACAAAACTATACTTAATGTTTTAGTTCCAATTTTTTGCACCTAAATGTTAGTATGCTGTGTGCATAGCTATAAGCTTCATTCTAATATGTTTGATTGTGTTTTAGTTTCAAATGTTATTGGAATTTAATTCATTGATTTGTTTACGTAGCACCAGAGGGAGTCAAGAGTACCACTAGTGGTACTCATACCGCACTTTAAGAATTATTGCTAAAGAAAAAGGATGCACACCTCTCTCCTTTACGTGAAAACCTGACTATTGTTTTCTTCTGCCCGCAGGCCGTGTTTGACTGCGTGGTGACGTCCCTGAAAAATGTCTTCAACATCCTGATTGTGTACAAGCTGTTCATGTTCATCTTTGCCGTCATTGCCGTGCAGCTCTTCAAGGGGAAGTTCTTCTACTGCAATGACATCTCCAAGGACACAGAGAAGGACTGCCAGTAATAACTCTCGCTCGCCTCACTCTGTTGCTCTTTTGCATATTTCCAGTGGCTCTGTGTCCTCGTTGAGGGATCAGTAAAGACGTGAATGCTTAAAATGTCAGTTTATAATGGATAAGTAATACATTCCAGCATGTCATAGTGAACCCATGCAAACGTAAGCATCATAGGCATAACGTCAGAATCAGGGTGGTCTTTTGTCAATGCCATTACATCGTTACTGATCATTTTTAAGGCTGGTAGGTGGGAAGGTAGGTACAGAGAATAAAAGAAAGTCTCCACACCCCTGTTCAAACTCCAGGTTTTTGTCACATAAAAAAAAAAATATGACCAACAAAAATTATTTTAATACTTTTTTCCAAAGCAAAAATTGCACTTTTCCCTAAGTTTAACTGCAGTTTTTTTCTGACTTCATTAATAAATATTAATTAATTCATAACATTGTTTATTAGTGCTTTATTAATTACTCGTTTGCTTGGTCATTTGATCTAATACCTAACATTAAGTTAAGAGTAAGGTATGTGTGTGTGTGTGTGTGTGTGCATGTTTGTATGTATAAAATGACAGGTCTCCTAGCTGGTCCACCAATACAAATGAGTAGCTCCAGGGTCAAACTGTTGTCATCCTAAACCTGTATGGGTAATGCATTGAGTACTGTATAGTGGTACCTCAACATATGAGTGGCCCGGTTTACAAATGTTTTGCCTTGAGTTGTGAGCAAAATTTAGTTACGAACTTTAGATTGCGGTAGCGAACTTCACAACACACAGCAGTTTGGCAGATAGTGAACAATTCTTCAAAAAAAGATGCCAAGATATATATTGCAACTCTCAGTTGACGTTTACTGGAAAACTAAACATAAAACAGATGAAACAGATGAAACAAGAGAATTACACATTGTGTATTTAACCAAACACCACATGACTTACGTATGTCCGCTTGCTTAATACTAACACACAATGCAAAATGCTATAGACAACCTAGCGAAACGAGCATCGATGTTGTGGTATTTGAAAACAAATGGTACAGCAACACATGTAGAGAAACAATATAACAATACTCACAGGAATATATTCTTTATACTTTGCAAAAAATTACTAATATTACTGGAGCTTACTGAGGGATTGTGGACATCTTGTTCGTCTATATACTTATGCATGTATCATACTGCCCCCGGTGGCCAAAGCACATGCATGTTGAGCCGCAAAATGAATGTATAAAATCATAATGCACAAACTGTTTGATTCTTTAAATTCTATTCAAATATGGAATGAATTACACTTATAAGACATGTCACCACTGTACTATTTTAACATATTTAACAGTCATACGAATGGAAAAATAAGTTAACCACTGCTGATATAATCAAACAACAAAACACTTTTCTCAGTCTTCTGTCCTCTCATGCAGAGGTTACTATATAGACTACAGGAAGGACAAGAAAGAGGTGAAGAAACGAGACTGGAAGAGACACGAGTTCCACTACGACAACATCATCTGGGCTCTGCTGACTCTCTTCACCGTGTCCACCGGGGAGGGCTGGCCTCAGTGAGTGGCAACATGCCGCAACCATTCAATGAGCAATGTCAGCTTTGGACCTTTTGATGAACAAAATATGATTATGCGAGTCATTTGAAGAAGGTTTTGCCATTCATCTAACTGTAAAGTTAGACTATATATCACTGGCAAGGCTTGTAAATTAACCACAGCCTTATAATGGTTTAAGTTAATAATTTAAAATCATATCATTCCTCAAATGGCAGAGGGACATTTGAACAGGGAGTGTTTGTGATGAGAAGATATTAGTGCCTTGCAGCGTTTTGGCAAATTATATCATATTAAATACAGTGGTACCTTGAGATACAAGTGACCTGACTTAAAAGTATTTCCAGATACGAGCCAACGTTCGGTCAATTTCTTGCTTTGATTTGCGAGCAACAATTTGCGACATGAGTGCTGTTTGATGGCTGTGAACTCAACTCAGATAGTGAACACTTCTAATGTTACTGTCAAACTAACCATAAAACAAAGAAAATTACAAATTGTATATTTAAAACAATCACAAAACTTTGCTTTAGATAGTGTAAGTCTGTTCAGCTTAATGCTTACGAACGTTGCAAAACATCATAGACAGCTTTAGAATAGTTTTGGTGTCGCAGTGTTATAACCTTTCAAGCAACTGATTTTTGAACACAAATGGTGATGCAACACATGTAGACAGATAATATAACACCGGTCACTGGCATATATTCTTTATCCTCTGCAAACAACAGCTTACATTACGGAGGAGTTTTGACCGGCTTCATGTATATCCGTATGTCTCTATTATACTACCCCCAGGTGGCCAAGGTGTGCACACCAGAAGGAGTTATTGAGTTGAAGCCAAAAAAAAAGTGGCAAAACCTGTTTAATTCTATTTAACTATCTCATGTTTTGTATTATTTTATTGAAAAACATGACAATTTGGGGGGGAGGGGGGAGCTGGAACAGATTAATGGCATTCCCATTAATTTCAATGGGAAAAGAGTATTTGATATAAAAGCGTTTTGGGTAACTAACGTGGTCACGTGACAAGCTAGATTTGCATCTCAAGGCACAACTGTATACTGTACCCCAACAGGCCACAACAAATGAGATCGAATACAAGCACTATATCATGCTTATACAAAGAATAATGCTGTTTTGATTGTCACTGTCAATATGTACATTTCATAAGTATAGAGAATAACTATATACAGTAAAGGACACTAGTGGAGATATACAGGTAGTGCACATTTTTCATGGATTGAGAAAATTATCTGGTCTGTAATCATATTGATGATAACAAGCGCTGTGTTGTGTTCCTGCAGGGTCCTGCAGCACTCAGTGGACGTGACAGAGGAGGACAGGGGGCCTAGCCATGGCAACAGGATGGAGATGTCCATCTTCTATGTCATCTACTTTGTGGTCTTTCCTTTCTTCTTTGTCAACATCTTCGTGGCCCTCATCATCATCACCTTTCAGGAGCAGGGAGATAAGATGATGGAGGAGTGCAGCCTGGAGAAGAATGAGGTGAGAGATGGCAAACATATTTTCTTCATCCATCACAGGGTGTAAGAAAACAAGGAATTCAGCTCAGCAGTAGTCAATAACAAGGTGTGGAGGCAATTTTGACAACAGTGATTGCTATTCCCCTGGGGAAATGTAGCAGATTTGAGGAAGCAATAGTGTTCCTTTTCTAGTACACCCATCAAATACTAATTGGTTAAAATTCATTAGTTTTCTGAATTAAAAAAAAAACATTTTGTGTATATGTTCATTTAAAAACAAATAATGCTTTGAAAATGTTTTATTGGTAAATGGCCATAACAAAATCTCCCAAAACACATGAGAAAATGTGTTATGGTCCAAAAGGCATGTTTGGCGCAAATAGAACATCTTATCACGAAAAAGGACACCATGCCTACAGTAAAGGATGGCGGTGGCAATGTCATCCTTCGTGCCTGTTTATCTTCAGCTGGAACTGGGGCTTCAGTGGAATTATGAACAGTTCCAAATAGCAGTCCGTGTTAGCACAAAACATTCTGACTTTTAGCAAAAAAAAAAAAAAAAAAAATACTATGAGAAGATCTGAACTTTATTTGTGGTTATTCAGAGACAATTTCATTGGTGCCAGGTGAGTTTAAAGCCACGTCACATTATGGGGTGTGCCCACTTGCGAAACCCCATTGTTTCAGTTGTTTATTTTTACCTCCCTTCTCGAAAATATATTTAAAAAATATTTTTGGGGAGTTGAGTTCACTTGAGTCACATTATTGTTGGAAAAGGTTTTGCAACTATTTATCCTGGTCTATTTTTTTCTATATCACGAAAACCTAGCATTTGAACAGGGCTGTGTAGACATTATTTTTTACCAAATGTAAATGCTTTTGTAAAGCAATGATGTACATACGTCCTTGGTGCCCCTCCTGCCATTTTCCACTCGTCCTTTTGTTTTTTCCACTTTAGAGGGCATGCATCGACTTTGCCATCAGCGCCAAGCCGCTGACCCGTTACATGCCCCAGAACCGGCACACGTTCCAGTACCGTCTGTGGCATTTTGTGGTATCGCCCTCTTTCGAGTACACCGTCCTGGCCATGATTGCGCTCAACACCATCGTACTGATGATGAAGGTGAGGGTTTGCGCACCCCGGCACTCATCGTCCAAAAATCATTATCTTGTTTAAATACAATACAGTAGATATTAGTAGGGCACAGTAACCTCTGTCACAGGCTGATGTGCATTTTTTATTCATCTCTCAGAGGTAATATCCATACCAACACTGTAGGTATATACATACATAGGGTTTTACAGTAGCTTAACTTACAGTAACTTACTGACAACAGTGTTTCTAATCATTATGGTGCTGATGAGCTATAAAAGGTAAACAAGAGAAGTTTTGGCTTGTAGAACAAGTAGGCCAGGTAACGCTTACCTTAATGTCACTTTGTGTTCAGCAGAACTGACCGGGATGTCACTCTATTGTCACACAACCCACACTCAGGGTTTCATGAAAAAAAGTGCAGCATACATGTAAGACCAGAGTTAAATAAGACACACATTCAACAAACTACAGGTAACAAACACACATTGTTCATGTAATGTTAATCCTGATCGTTCATGAACATTAAGGATGAACATCTTTATTATGGCAACTGTTCAAGATTTTATGGCGCAATACATGCTGGGAGCACACAGCTTCACAATTCTTCCATCCATCCATCCATTTTCTCACGGGCGTGCTGGAGCCTATCCCAGCTATCTTCGGGTGAGTGGCGGGGTACACCCTGAACTGGTCGCCAGCCAACCGCAGGGCACATAGAAACAAACAACAATTCGCATTCACACCTACGGGCAATTTAGAGTCTTCAATGAACCTACCACGCATGTTTTGGGGATGTGGGATTTGAACACCGGTCCTCAGGACTGTGAGGCAGATCTGCTAACCAAATCCCATAATGCAGTGGAAACTAGTTCATTACTGTAAAATCACTTTATTTCAGTATTTATGTCACTTTATTTTACTGTGGTAAATAACTAGAATTTAGAGGAATGTCTAACAATGTAGCTCTTTAACTACAAGTTTATGTGGCTGTTTTGAGTACAAGATGGCAAAAAAAAGATCTGTCCATTGAGAATGAAAAGCGACTGAAAGCCGAGTGGATGTGATATGCGGCGAAGTGTGAGCCTATTTTATGTTACACAATTTATATGTTTACCTACATACATGCACTTGATTCTAATTTTGTGGGCCTTATATATTTCGTGATTCTGATCTCTAATTTGATGTTTCTTAGCAAAGTTCCCCAGAATGCACTTTGCACATGTACTGTAATGATCTTTACTTGTAATGATGTTTAAAAAGATGTGTTTCTGCTTGCTTTGAATTTTGTAAAAGTGTGTTGCAATTTAGACCATGGAAAATGTAGAACTCCTTTACTAAGCGACAGACAAAAATTAAGTACGTAGGTAATTCCTTTGTTTTTGGATCATTTGACACGTTATCGTGACCTCTTGTTGCTAAGCAGAATTTATTGGGCACAGTCATTTTGTGCTTCGAAACACAATCAAGGCTAGGCTGTTTCCTTGGAGACTTGGAGCAGAGAGTTGTGTTGCCCCAAACTGCACAAAAAGGACAGGGAGACATGGTGTAAACATAGTCATACAAGAAAGAACATACTTTTTTCACCGCAGCACCATCTGCTGGACCTGGTGAGACACTAACACAAAACTGGGCTTAAAAAAATGTCGCATTAGGCTAGTTCCTATTTTAAGATAAGCAGTAATTAAGTCTCAATAACAAGTTATGATACACTCCCATTAAGATTTTAATGGGAATAAAATGATTGAAAGCAAGGCCTGGCAAGAATATATATTTAGAAAACACATAAGAAGCATATTTTGCCTTAATTTGCGATATTTCTATATTCTTTGTTAGATTTTAGTTTTTGCAGTGCAGTTTAGAGATGTGCGTATCCCAGCAGGAAACAGTAGAGGTACCGCTTACCTCATGCCTACGGTGATGTTTGGTTTGCTTAATTTCAGTGTGTTGCTCTTTATTTCCTCCAGAGCTCTTGCTGATATTTATTTCCTCAAATTGTCTTTTTTTTTTCCTGAGCTACTCAGACAGACCGACGCAGGGTGACTCAGCCTGTATTAAATATTGATCTCTAATGTCCAGGGGCTGCTATTTAGCATGACCTCATTAAGGCTGGCTGCCGCCACCGGAGGAATGACTCCTTTTTATAGCGCGACAGATGACAGGTGAAGACACTTGGCTGCTATTTCTGGCTCTGGAGGAATCTTCCATCAACCTGTCGCCGTCAAATGGTTCTCTGATGCTTGTGTTTGAAATCCTGTTGCCTGTGTGTGTTTTCAGTATTATTCAGCCCCGCCCGCCTATGAAGCTGTCCTCAAGCATCTGAACACAGCCTTCACCGTTCTCTTTTCCATTGAGTGTGTCCTCAAGATACTGGCGTTTGGCTTGCTGGTGAGGAGGAACAAACCTACACGTGACATGCTCCATGGTCTTCTTGAAATGAATCCAACTGTCTCTTTGTTCTCCACAGAATTACTTTCGAGACACTTGGAATATTTTTGACTTCATCACCGTACTTGGCAGCATCACCGAGATAGTGGTGGACTTGCAGGTGAATGGAAAAATGGTTAAGACGAGATGCTGTCCTCTATATTTAAAACCCTCTGGGCTCTATGCTGACCATTTGTGTCCACATCGGTTCCTGATTTTTTCAACCATTTTTATGTGTTAATGCGAATGTAATGTCTGATTTTGTAATTCCCAACTTCAGCTAATTGAATATTTACATCAAATTGTACCTTTTAGCTCTATCGTGACCACTTTTGGCCAATTAAAACACATTCAAAATATATTTTTTTAATTACTCGTTATTGACTGGATTGAGTCATACTATTTGGATGAAAAGAATTTCATTCGAGACTCAACACTTTTCTACCAGATTACATCATTCATCAATCTTGGGACAAGGAAGCAATTATGGAGGTTTTTTTTCTCTGGGTACTCCCGCTTCCTCCCACTTCCAAAAGCATCTATTTTACGTTCATTGAAGACTCTAAAGTGTCCATAGGTGTGAATGTGAGTGTGAATGGTTATATGTCTATATGTGCCCTGCGATTGGCTGGCGACCAGTCTAGAGTGTACCCTACTTCTTGCCCAATGTTAGCTGGGATAGGCTCCAGCACACCCGCGATCCTCGTCGGGATAAGCGGTACAGATAATGGATCGATGGATGTAATTTACCGCTGCAAAAGATAGGGAATTAAGAATTTGTAAACTGTTATAATCTGAGCTCAGACAGACTGTATTAATAGTTACAATATTTTGAAAATGTCTAAAAGGGAACATTTTTGTGAGTTCAATTCTTGTTTCAATGTGAAATATTTCAACGACTGCACGTTCCCTCCCCCAGTTCGTGGATACGTTCAACATGAGTTTCTTGAAGCTGTTCAGAGCAGCGCGTCTGATTAAGCTGTTGAGACAAGGCTACACCATCCGGATCCTTTTGTGGACATTTGTGCAGTCCTTCAAAGCTTTGCCTTACGTCTGCCTGCTCATCGCTATGCTCTTCTTCATCTACGCCATCATTGGCATGCAGGTCAGATGCCCACACTTCTAGTCTATAAATGTATTGCTTGCAATTGTTAAAGTCAGATGGATTCCACAAGTGAAAAGATTTGTAGTTCAACCAAAATCCTAGGTAAAAGAGATGTCTCAAGCAGGTTCTTACCATCATCAAGCATGACATCAGCAAATCGAGTTATCTTTGGTACACCACTAGAGAAGAGTACCAGTGATGATAACCGTAACAAGTGAAACCAGAAATGGAACTTAGTGCGACACAAAAAAAGCTACACCTAATTACAATTTGAGCAATATCAAAAGATTTAAATATCAACAAGATAAAGTGGTGTCTTGATTTACAAGTGCCCCAAATTGAGTTGTTGTTTTTTTTTAGTTACAAACCATCGCTTGGTTGATATTTTTATTTCTTTATTTATTTATTTTGCTGTGTGTTGCGAGACAAATTTTTAGTCACGACACACAAATGCAAAATGAAAACACTTCCAACAAGCAAAGTGGAGTCACCCACACCCACCAATGTGTGTGCGTGTCTGTGTGTGTGCGTACGTGCGTACGTGTGCGTGTGAGACCTTTGGTTTAATTAAATCCCGTTAATTTCTTAACATTTGCTTTTATTATTTTTTTACAATTTTTTTATATTTACATTTTGCCATACAGTGCTATTTGTATTTATTAAAAACATAACCAAATAAACGTGATGGTCTTTGGAGGGCTGAAACAGATGAATGGCATTTTAATTATTTCAAAGTTACAAACTTGGTCACGAAACAAATTGAACTTATAAGTACACACCTAACAGTTGATAACCTATGCAGTATACATCACAATATGTTTCAAGCATCGTGAGAAGTTTGACTTTTATTATACAGTGGCTAAAGTCCCTTTACACTTGTATGGTCGATACAGTGGACACCACCTTTTTATTTATATCTATATATATATAGCTATATACGTCTATATATTTATCTATATCTATAATCTCTCTCACTCTCTCTCTGGATGGGTGATTGAAAAGTAACTCCCTATTTTAAAATACTTATTTATTCATATGTTGTAATATTTTTTTCTCAAATTTTGATTTTTCTATTCTACCAAACCAACGACTTTGGAAGAACTTGAAGGGTGAATACGAGACGTTATGTCTTCCATCCCACAAGAGTTCCTTGTGAAATCAGTTCATGCGGTTCCCAGACGGCTTGAGAAAGTGATGGCTAATGCTGGCGCCCATATCCAATTTGAAATAAAACTCCATGCAATACACTTTCTTCTCATGTTCATTTCTTGTAAGAATTCTAGTTCAGAAATAAATTACAAGTACTTAAAAAGAGTTACTTGTCAATCACCCTGTATGTACATATATATTGAACAAAAATTGATGGTTGGAAAACCATCAATAAGCGTTTTAGCTGTTGGTTCTCTCCAAAGAAAGAAAAAAAAATGTAAAAAGAAATTTGGAAGATAATTGGGAAAATGTTGGGGGGGAATGGGGGGAATATCAGCAATTGGGTAGATCAGATCTGTTGGTGCCTAACCACAAGTATGCATGTAATTTTGTAATTTTGTAAAAATTGTAAAATGTAATTTTTCGTTTTTCTTTTTTTTTTTGATGACAACATTTTCAGGCTAAATTAATTTGCTACTATTTCCTGTGAAATTGGGGAAACTTGTTCGATATCATGGAATGATTGTGTGACTTAGGAGGTTGCACTGCATTTACTGAAATTTCAGTTGTTGACACTCAGGTGTTTGGCAACATTAAGCTGAACGAGGAGACGCATATTAACCAGCACAACAACTTCAAGACCTTCTCTGGCGCTCTGATGCTGCTCTTCAGGTAAATGTCATGAAGTCCTCCTCTTCATATAATTCCAGACTACTTCTAAAATTATGTTTTTAGACATGCTTTTGAGTGAGAGGCAGCACGGTGTTCTCGTGACTATTACGACGACAGTTCTGAGCTTTTGGGTTTGAATTCAAGCTCCGGCCTTAAAATACATGTACAGTAAATAACAGAAAAGTAAGCAGGGCCTGAGTGGAACCCATTTTCATCCCTGAGATTTATGGCTCAGACCAGCCCACTTTAGTTCACAAAGTGATGTATAATTTTACCCTTATTAGTACATCCAACTAAAATATCCTACTATTCCCTCCAACATCCAGGAAAATTTGACAAAGCATTCACATTTGATTTGACGAGTTTTGTCCCGATTAAATGTTCGTTTCGCTGCGTTATCTTCATCCCAAAATTCGAAGTTGCTGACCGTTTTGCACGGCTCCCCTCGGGGGAAAGGAAATATTTGCATGTTCTTCCATTCTCGTTCCACAGCAATGGTGCTAAATTGCTAACCTTCGCTACCATGCATGCCACCACCAGCATTTATAAACATTGCATCATTGGATTGTCATTCTATTGTTACCAATCATATGTGTCACTGGGTGCAGAGATTTGCTTAAGGACATTTCTGCCGGTCACTAGTCACTCATGGCGACCGGGAGCAGGCGGAGGTTTGCTCCGTGAACTGGGGCCATGATTGAGAGAGGTGTAGCCAGTGGAGATGGTGTGCTGAAGAAACGTGGTACCCTTAAATTGGCCCTTCGGCAGCATGACGTATGAGTGAAATAGTGAAATAATAACATAACCCAAAGTCACGTTATACTTTTCAGCTTCATCTGCCTTCAATTATTTTTTTTTTTCACTGAAGCCAAGCCGCTACAATGCTATGAGACAGAAGCTCTCTCCTAGAAGCGCAGTGAGGAGGTACTCGAACCACTGGCGCATGGTGGAGTCGCTGTACATGCAGACCAACTTGTTGGTCAAACACTGAGTGATGGCAGACACATCGTCAAATTGCCGCATGGTGACGCCACCCAATGGCCTCCACGAGTCCTGGTAGTAGTACCCAGACATCACCAGCTTCACGAGATCCGGTGTTTCCACTTTCTACACTGACGACAGACACAATGACATGAATAAATTGCCCTCCCTAAAAGTACAAGTCATTAGTCTGAAGAGCCGCAGTAACGTTCCCCGAAGGCAGCACGTTGATGGTGTCTGTTGTGGAAGCATGGATGGGAACCTTGACGTTCTTGCCACTGGCGTCAAAAAATGTGGATTACAAAGGTTGCAACAGGAATAGCAAAAATGTTATATTATAATCAAAGGCACGTGAGGCACGCATTAAGTAGTCTTTCACAAGATAGTTTCAAAGATTAAGATCACGCAAAAACAGCCAAGCCTTATTATTAGGGAAGAACCTATAAACCTTTGTGCACAACGTTTGAATGGTACTTCATAAAGATATATAATCTTCATAGGGATTGGTTTGCGGTTTTTAGGATTAAGTTGTCAAATGGCCACAGGTTTTCTTTCTTTGTTTTTCTTTTTTTCTACGACACAAGGAAGAACCTCGATCAGGCTTTTGAGGGCTTTGGGCATCAGGAGATTGTTTAGTTTGAAATGATTTAGAACGAAAGGAATGAGGATAAAAACAGTCGAGCCAGACAATTTTAGGCTTAACTAAAGAAGGAGGCAGGGCAGGTGGATAAAAGCATCAGACCAGACAATTTTATGGATGAGCTATTGCAACAGTATCAGCCACATCCCTAAAACCTAACTCCCATCCTTCTATGACACCAGGAAGTACCCCAACTGGGATGTGTGTGTCCACAGACTTTTAAATGGAAGGTCAGTTATAGTCCTTCTACTAGGGCTGGAAGATTAATTAATTCATGAATTCATTCATCTTCCGTTCCGCTTCTCCTCACTAGGGTCGCGGGCGTGCTAGAGCCTATCCCAGCTATCTCCGGGCGAGAGGCGGGGTATACCCTGAACTGGTTGCCAGCCAATCGCAGGACACATACAAACAAACAACCATTTGCACTCACATTCACACCTACGGGCAATTTAGAGTCTTCACTTAACCTACTGTGCATGTTTTTGGGGATGTGGGAGGAAACTGGAGTGCCCAGAGAAAACCCACACAGGCACGGGGAGAACATGCAAACTCCACACAGGCGAGGCCGGATTTGAAACTGGGTTGTCAGAAGTGTGAGGCAGATGTGACCCACAAATTGCGATTAATTGAATAGATGCAGGCGGCACGGTGCACGACTGGTTAGCAAATTTTGGGGGGAAAAATATAGAGATTTTATTGTCAAGCCATATTGCCTAGCCCTACTTTCTACCATGTCGATAAATCAAAACAAGTAATAATATATATAGACATGTAAACAAAGAACAACCAATCAAGCAAATCAAACCAAAAGAAATCAAGTACTGAACCACATATACTAACTAGCTATTCAGCTAACTCTTGTATAGAACCTGATCTGTGCATGGTCGCTGTCAATGCTAACTAGATGCATGTGTGGCAAAAAGTGACACTTTTCATGTGCTGTTTGCAGAGATACTGTATTTCTTGCAAGAGAAGTACAGTCATACAGGGATGAAACCAAGTTCTATTTAGACTATTTTGGGGGTGAACTTTCCTTTACCCCAATGTGATTTGGGGGTCAGTGGCTTGTGTACTACAACTACTGTGTACATTTTCTCCTTAAAATAACCACCTAGCTTTGCTTTAGATACAGTACATATCAGTCAATTTAGCTTAATGGTAACAACCAATGCAAAATGCCATACTGTAGACAGGCTAACAAATAGCATTGTTATTGCAGTGTAATAACTATAGTAATTATTGAATAATTATAATAAATAAATAACATTATTTATTCTCTGCTAAGAATTACTAATATTACTCCGACTTACTGAGGAGTTTTGACCGCTTCCATGTAGCTACATATGTCTGCTTTATACTGCCTCCAGGTGACCCAGGCGCACACACCAGAAGGTGCAACACAATGTCCATTGGATTGAGGCAAAAACTGTTCAATTATTTACATTCTATTCAATTATATCATTACTGTATGTTTTTATGAAGTGCAATATGATAGCGTTCTATTCTTATTAAAAACACATGACAACATTTTTTGTTCGGTTCTTGGTAGGCTGGAGCGAATTAATAGCATTTCCATCCATTTCAGTGAGGAAAGATGATTTGAGATATGTTGTATATGTTTTTGTTGTGTGAGTGTTTTCAGTTATAAGCGTGGTCACGGGATGAATAAAACTCATATCTCAAGGCAACACTATTTGTCTTCAACAACACGTTGGAATATGTGCAAAGTGTTTTTTGATAGCCATATCAATATGTTATTGTTTTTTTTTTTCAAATGTCTTTTACTATTTGACTTGGGTTTTCTGTGTTGCAAAATTCCATTTATACGTATTCAAACATTCTAGTTGGCATTAAACCCGATTCTGAATGCGACACAATGTGGGAACAAGTCCAAGACCCCCAATGAAATTTAACATTGCGCTTCACTCGCTCGATCACATTTGCTGCTCCACTGTGGCGCTTCAGTATTGTTGGGATGATGTTGCTAGGTTACGATGGTAACGGTATTGTTGTCAGAAGCTGATGGATGCTGAAGGACGTAACTCCTTAAGTGTTGTGACACAGAGTGAAGAAAGGGATGGATTAAACGTGATTTTTTTTAAAAAGAGTTGTTTTTGCAGGAGTGCCACAGGAGAGTCGTGGCAGGAAATCATGTTGTCCTGTCTGGGGGGGCAGCAGTGTGAGGCGGACCCCTCCAATTCCTCACCCGTACTAAACACTGAGCAGGAGGCAATCTGCGGCTCGGACTTTGCTTACTTCTACTTTGTGTCCTTTATCTTCTTTAGTTCCTTCCTGGTGAGAAAAGAAAACAAACACAACACCTTACTTTTCCTTACATTTTCATTTCAATACTCTCATGTAACAGCATTAAAAACGGTATTTTTCTGCCATCTTTCTGTCCAGATGCTAAACCTGTTTGTGGCCGTCATCATGGATAACTTTGAGTATCTGACTCGAGACTCGTCCATCCTGGGCCCCCACCACTTGGACGAGTTTGTCCGAATCTGGGGGGAGTATGATCGGGCGGCCTGGTCAGTGTCACTCAGTCTTTGTTCAACCATGTCATTTTGTTGTTCAAATTAGCACATTTGCAAAAACAGATGTAAAACAGGTGTAATATCGTTAGCCAAATAACATAGTTGCCAAAGTCATTTTTTTACATTTTTGGAAATAGGAAAAAAAAAAAAAACATACATTCAACAAACAAGAAGAATTCAGCGGCCTCGATTCAACGTTTGCAGATTAGTATAACCTAGTATGACGGGGAATCCACATAGACAACGAAAAAACAATATTTAGAAAGCCCTTTTTTATTGATATTTTCACAGTAAGTTAAAAATGACATGGGCCTTTATAATATTAGGTTAACCATATGCAAACACCTGAAAGAGAACACATTTTGGAATGGAAGACCCTCTCTGGCCACTTCATTAGGTATTTAGAGCCACAATGTACAGTGAACCCCCACATATTCGCAGTCTGGCATTCCCAAATTCACTTAATTGCAGATTTTTGAGAGGAACCTCTCACTGAAAAGCTCATTTGTTTGTTATTTTTGTCATCAGGACAAAGCCATGTCTAAAATAAAAATATTGCTTTGCTGCCATCTTGTGGCATCAATATACAGTTACAGACCTTTTTGGGTGGGTGTCAATTACTCACCGATTTAGTAATTGTTCGCTCTTCGAGGTAGGGCTCTGCCCCTATCCCTGTGTATAGCGGGGGTTCACTGTAATGACATCAAGTATGACAAATTTTGCACTTTAAAAGAGATTTAAATCCCCAGTTTTCATTGACACGGTAATCAAATTTGTTGAATAAAACTTCCAGGTAAGATGTAATACTCTCTCTGACTGTCTGATGTACTTTTCAAAATGAAAATTTCTCCAACAAATGATTTGTGAACAATTATAAACAATTGAAATTGAATGTGGGGCGCTTTGCCAATCGTGTTGATGCAGCATAAGAGCCTTTGTCGTCAAGTGGAATTCCAAGAGCTGAATCAGAACTGCCCCATAGGCCGATGCAAAAAAATGTTACCTAAGCCACACCCATTTTGGTGGTTTGAATGACAACTTTGGAACAGAAGTTGAACTTTATTGATGCACATTTACTCCAAAGCTGTATGACACTCGGCATTAAATATATATATTTTTAAAAACATGAATCCAGTGTTGGTGCATAGCGGTTTTGTACTGCCAACTAATACTGTAAACATTTTATTAAATGAATACCTCTCTGACGTTGAATGAATACGTCTGATGTTGAAAGTTACCTTTGTTACCTTTGTAGATTATTATGGTAGAGAGCTGTGTACCTAATGAAGTTCCCGGTGAGGGTTTAAAATGTATGTTTAACCGACGCAAGGTCCACTTTCAGTCCTTTTTCAGCCTTCCTGTGGCCTCTTAAGGTTCTACTGACCCAAAACTAAAGACTCATATGTTCTTTTCAGTGGTAGGATCCACTATAAGGAGATGTACAAAGTTGTGCGCTCTCTCTCACCTCCCCTGGGCTTTGGGAAGAATTGCCCTCACAGGGTGGCATGCAAGGTTTGCTCCCAAAACAAACAAACAAAACCCCACTCTGCCTCCGTCATGTGGGATCGTCGCTGACGTCTTCCTTTTCCCTTTTCTTCTATCGTCTTCACTCACTGTCACCACCTTGCTTGACTCTTTCAGGAGTGTGTTCTTCCGGTGTGATGGTCAAAGAATGATGACAGTCCTGTGTCCAGGGTACTAAGGGACGGGACTCCCCACGCTGTAAACGCAACTCACTGGGTCAATGCAGAGAGATGAGTGGTTACATTCACGCGACAGGTGCATCTCCATAAATTACAACATTGGGGAAAACTTATTGTATTTCAGTAGTTCAATTCAGAGGGAAATATTTCATGAATTCGTGTTTTATGATTTCGACGCTTACAGCTAAAGAAAACCAACAATCCGCTATCTCTGTTCACCATCAATTAGAATATTACATAAGAAACCATCCAAATAATTTTTAATATAGAAATTAAGTAGGAATTAGCTTTCTGGGAAAAAAAGAAATTCCGTGTTTACTGCATTTGTATAACATGAGTTTCCATGTTTTTAATTGAACTACTAAAATAAATGATGTTGCTGTATTCTGTATATACAATATTCAAATTTATTTAGATGCACCTGTATACGTATCTGATTATATGCATTCCTCTCACCTAAATAGCAGCATCTTTATTAAATGTATTTAAGCTCAAGGAATTAAATACAGAGGGACCTCCTATGTTTTAACACAATTCACTTTGTTCATGTTTTTACTTTTAATAGAAGTAGTCTGAAAGTAATGTTTCCAGGTCAAATTGTCGCCATCAAAAAACCCTTACCGTACAGAAGAGACCATTTTGAATTGCGTTTATAATTCGTAACAGTGTAAAAGTTAACCACGGGTAAAAAAACAACAACAATAAAGCACTCCTTCTAAACTTTGAATGGCAGCAGACGACTTCACAACATCTGGCCACCAGCAGTTCACATTGGATACCACACGGGCAAAGTTGGGTTTTGTGCTTGCGTTTTCTGTTTTTTGTGCAGGTATTTTGCCAAATGTCTTTTTTTTTTTTTTTCTAACCATGGGTCTTGAGTAAGTGAGGGCTGAGAAGACGAAGATGTCTAATAAATTAAAGTCTGAAATAATAGGAAAGCTTGAGCACGGTGTGCATGTAGTCGACATGGAGTAACTGTATGAACGTAGAACCTTTACGTTATGTACTCTACTGTGGTAGACGGAATCAATAAAGGCTAAAATAATTTCTAAGCTGCGGACCTCTGTACATGGAAAGGTGGAAAAGCTACTGAAAGTGAGGAAAGAAGAGAAGAAGACTAAAAACAGTCAATTATTAATTTCTGTGAAAGTGAAGTCAAAAAAATATATATATTTTTTCTTTTCCATTCTATTTTATTATGGTATTACTGTCTGATTTTATTCAGTACAATATGTTTTTTTTCCATTTGTCTTTTTTTGCCTTGATGAGAGCATCTCTCAGTATTGACATGTGATTTCTAATGCTGGAAGCTTAACGATAATGTGCAGCCAACTGCGGGAGGCCTGTCTCTTTCTGCCCTGTGGATCTGGTTTAAAGAGCTCTCATACACGCACGCATGCACCGTGTAAGTATGCCATTTGCACCAGATCCAGGCTGTCATTCCTTTGCTCATTTTGTCTAAGATGTTTGCCCCCCCCCCCCCCCCTCCCCTCCTTCTGAAATTTCTATGCCCTCATATCAGCATAGAAAGAATGCAACACATTTTTCTCTATACTGTTGTGTGATGCACTGGAATAATCTTCTCTCTTGTTTTTCCACCATTCTGGTTTTTCCACCATTCTGATCTTTTTTCTTTTTTTTTTTTTTATTTCCTCTCCCTCATCACATCCTCCCATTGTCATGATTACCCGATACCCGCAGTGGTCGCATCCATTACACTGACATGTATGAGATGTTGACCAACATGTCGCCACCCCTTGGCCTTGGCAAGAAATGCCCCTCCAAGGTGGCTTATAAGGTAGACCCTAAAAAGGTTGCTCATGTATCGCAGGGGAAGTGCCGTTCAAGATCACATTTTGTTTTATTTGCAAAAAAAAAAAAACAAGCAGCGTTTTCTGTTGACTGCATGGTGCTGTATTGTTCATTAGAAGCTGTTATATCTGTTCATTGGCAGATGAAATGCCTGATTTTCTTTGCTTTTTGGCAGACAACTAAAGTGGGGTACACACATTCCGATTGTTTTACATCTTAACCGTTTTTTTTTTTGTTTGTTTGTTTGTTTGTTTTCCCGAAATCTGAAATCTCCTTCAAAAGCAGATGTCTCTTGTAGTACTGAGACTAACCTATGAGAGTCAGCCTGGTGCCATCCAGACTGACGGAAATACAAGGAAGAAGACGGGGTAGTAATAAAATAAATATCAGAAGCTTGGCTAAGTGTTAATTTACCTCAGTGGAGTCCAAAGTCAGGCCTGGAGGCCATTTGGGGCTCACTGCACATTTTTGTTTTTTTACTGGACTGCCACATATTTAAATAATCAAATTTAAATATTCAAAAGGTTACAAGCAAAAGTAAAAACAAATATATATATATATTTTATCAAAATTACAAATGTAACAATATTTGATTGTTAGAAGATATCACACTTTGTATTAGTTTTTTTAATGTCTATTAACATTTAATAAAAAGTGTCACATGATTTTTTTTTTTATTTAACAGTGTAATAACAATTTCCACAATGCTGTTTTGAAGGTGAAAAAATGGAAGTTCAATGTTTTTTTGTAAAGAGTAATAGTAAAAAAAAATTTTGCTTTATAAGCTGAAGATTGTTTTTATTATGTTTAACTCCTTAGCATATGGTGACATACAACATATTGAATTAGTTTTTAGTGTGGTTCATAAGCACAAGGGGCCTCATGTACAAAAGGTGCGTACGCGGCGTCCGTTCTTTTTCACGGCAAAGTTCAGATGTATCAAGACATGACATGACCGTGGAAATGTGCGGTGCCTCACGCCAACTGCATGGCTGGCGTGCGCACGTTTCTGCTGCTTTTGGTGCTTTGGCAACACTTGATATTTGTGAGGACACTTATTAATGGATCAAGGCGATCATTTATGCCGCCTATTGCCTTCACAATCGCTTCGTACTTCGCACATGCACTGAAAAAAAGAGTCCTTTGAATTTACTTCATTTGAACATGTACATCGGTTGCACATGATTAAAATGTGTTTAAATTGATCTAATTTACCCCTCTTCTCCTAAAAAAAAACATGATTTATTGTCAGTGTACGTGTTCTGTGTTCTGTACTGTGTATTAAACTAATAAATTGAGTAATCAAAAAGGAGTCAAAGTTTTTGATATCCTCTTTGATATGCTGATGTGCTTCTATTTGAAGTCAAAAGATTTATTACAAATACCACACATACAACATTTACGCATGAACCTTTATCTCACAGGGCTGAGTGTAGGTTATTGTATGAACACTTTATGAGTTCTAAAAATACATTTGTGGGGTGATCATAGTGAGCCATGTGTCCTCCCATCACCCCTGACAGCAGCGTCACCCTTGATTGCAGCGATTCTGTCCTCAAACGGGTGAGGCCCTCGGCGCCGGTTCTTCCACCTTTTTCTGGCCACACTTTGGCGGTGGGCAGCTTTCCTCCGCTTCACATCCACCTTAATGTCTGACCACTTCTTTTTTTAGTTCAGCGTGCGCGCTATTCTGTCTGGATATTTTTGTGCGTACGACGTTTTCTGGATTTGCGCGTACGCCATGATTTAGGAGGAAATCCACGCAAGTCTTTGTACATGAGACCCAAGGTGAAATGGGATTCCTTCTTTTTTTCTGTATGTAGCCTCAGTGGAGAAAACTCGACATCCCTGGTTTATCTAGTAACTACATTGCAGTTGCCACGGATTCGTATGTCCATTTGCATTGTGATGAATGACTTGTGAGGCTCATTAAACAAACACTCAACACAACCAGTTGCTCCTCTTCTTGTGTATGGCAACTGTGTGAGCTTTATGTTGCTTCCTTATTGGTTATCGTTCCCTCTCACAAAGTTGTTCTTTGTCACAATCATGGATTCTGTGGCTCAGCCCAACTCCGTGTTGGCCACACACAGGTATTTGCAGATTTAAATATTGAACAGATTTGACATTTACGTTTTCCTAGCAGATGGAGGAAAAATCACTCTGAACACAACCCAACCACATGATAATTGCAGAGACAACCTGGCAATGTGGCCTTGCTGAATGTTATCGGAAGGGAGGCTAAATGCTCAAATTTGGCTAGATTATCGGGAGGTGTGTACCACAATATTTATTTGCTGTCGGCGGCTGTTTAAAGAAGGGGGCCCTTTACTAAGAGAGTTGTTAAGCACCCACGTGCTAAGTCTTATCATCATGCTTCTTTTTCTTTCATATACCAGTGTAGAGTATGTGCATGTGCCTCCTCATTGCATCAGCGTGCATGTGTTCATGTTGTTGCCACAACATTAGGTGCACGTGCATAATATGACCCATTAAGAGCATTATCAAACATTTAATGTTTATTATTGCTGTTGTAGTGCACTGTATTATACTGAGAGCTGTTTCTAATATGTTGCTGTTCTCATGTCACTAATAATCAAAATATTGGAATCCAGCGCACTGCAATCACAATATGATAAACACATTTAGTTAATACCTCTGCCAATGTCAATCAGCACTTTGCATTGTTTGTGTTTGTGAAGGTAAAAGGTTTTGACCCTTTTTAAATTGGATCTCCTTTAAAAGTGTACCTAGTATTGTGGCTGGTGAGTGCACTATGTGTAATGCTTTTGAAAACTCTGGAATGGCTGTGGTTACATACATCTATTCTTACTTGGATTTAATTTTGTATTACCACACAGCAGTTCGGAGTTCTTTTTTTATAATCCCTTCATTCATTTTCTACTGCTTGTTCTGTTCAGGGTGACGGGCTTTTTAGAATAAATGTATTTATTTTCGTCATGTGACTTAGCTTTTCTGATTATGATACTGCATGTCTCTACAACCCTCAGAGACTCGTCCTGATGAACATGCCCGTGGACGAGGACATGTCCGTCCACTTCACCTCCACCCTCATGGCCCTCATCCGCACTGCCCTGGAAGTCAAGATAGCTGGAGGTCAGGAGAACTCTCAAAACATTCTCAATTCGTCAAGTGAAATCTGAGTCTTTTGTCCAGTGGTGCTTTTATATGAAGAAATGTTCATCAACATGAACACAAACAGAAACTCATTACCCTCCCATTTTACAGTGTACTGTTACAAATGCACAGACAAGATAAATTGACAGGATGGCTGGGATTTGCTGCTAAAAAGAAAATGACTCCACTATGAGGACTACCTTTTATGTAAAGGTGCATCTCGGTAAAGTAGAACGCAGAGTTCCCTTACTATTCATGGTGGATAGGGACCGAGACCAGCCGCGAATACCAAAAATGTGGGAGGAATTGACGCCCCCAGGTTTATAGTTGCCCACAGATGCAACAAAATGGCAGAAAAGCACTACATGAAGCTCCTCGACTCACTTCAGTGTTGTTCCTTGGCACCAAGATGCCACGAGATGGCGGAAGGGCAATATTTTGATGTTATAAAGGGCTTTGGCCTGAGCACAAAAACAGTTAATAGGTGAGTTTTTCAGCAGATGACTGAGGATAGGTTCCCCTGAAAAATCCATGAATATGTGAACCACTGAATTGCAAACCAGCAGGGGAACACTGTATTGAGGAAAATGTGATTTATTTCAGTAATTCAATTCAAAAAGTCCTTTAGAAATTAGATACATTCACGACACACGTGAAATATTTCCAGATTTATTTTTCCATTTTGATAATAATAGTTAACAAGAAATGCATCCAACTGAAAAAAATTGAATATCACATACGAAAAATTAAACTGATTTTTTTCCATTTAGAAATTAGGTAGGAATTGACCTTTGCTTGCAATGCATTCATATTTTGCAATAGGAATTGCTGCTCTGTATTAAATAGAGCATATTAAAACAAAGGAAACGGTGCCATCTGGTGGTCCACCGCTCTTAATCCAGAGTCATCACTGCTTGTACGCGCAGGAGGAGAGGATCGAAATCAGATGGATTTGGACCTTCAGAAGGAAATCAGTGTCATCTGGCCTCACCTCTCTCAGAAGATGTTGGACCTTCTGGTTCCTATTAACAAAGGTGATGTCTCAATAAAATCATTGAAATCACAGTGTTTGTTAGCTTATTAAGTATTTGGCTTCGTTTTTCCTTTTCTCAGCTAGTGACATGACCATAGGAAAGATCTATGCCGCCATGATGATCATGGACTACTACAAGCAGAGCAAAGCCAAGAAGCTCCGACAGCAGCTGGAGGAACAAGTATGTTTAGTTTTAGTTTTGTTTTAACCCACCCTTTTTTATTTGTTTGAGCCTAGTTTGGATTGCAAAGGGTCAGAAAATTTAACTTGGCAATAATCCGTTGGCCAATTTGGACATTTTCCATTGTAATTAAACTGAAATTTGTGTTAACATTTACAAACTGTAGCATACAAAATAATAATTAGCATTTTATTTAGTCATAAGCAGATGTGCATGCAAAGTTTTGTTTTTTTTCCCCCCCAAAGTCTGATTTTGAAAGGGATCTATTTTAACCCCAATGTGGAAAAAAATAAAAATGTATGTATGTTAGCATTTGCTTGCTAGACCGATTTGATCTTTCAATTTTGTTCTGTTCTCCTCCTCACAGAAACACGCGCCCATGTTCCAGCGTATGGATGCTTCCTCCTTGCCTCAGGAAATCCTATGCAATGCCAAATCGCTGGCCTTTCTCAGGCACAGTGCAGGATCAGCTCTGTAAATATGCAACATTTAATTCCCATTGCACAATTCTTATCATCGCAAACCCTCAATTTCTTCCCTTGCCTTCCACCAACAATCCTATACAGTTCACGCGTGTTGGTGATGCACTTTGTTGTACGTATGTGTTCCTCTAGCACCAAAGGGGGCTTTGTGGCCCTCAGCCCCATCTCCCCCCAAGATATGTTCCTGCAGCCGCGGCCTCACTCCGGGGAGGAAGAGGAGAACGATGATTACTACCCACCCTACCACCCTTATCACTTCCCTCACCACCACCACTACCATTTAGACACACTGGTAATGACACACAACCCGAGTTGATTCCCTCATTCCATCGTTATTTCTTAGTGATAGTTGAAGCGTGACTCCCAAGAGTGACCATTTTAATTTGAGCCTGATCTAGGATCTGATTTATCTTTGGTCTGCACACTATCAGAATGAATAATAGTGTCCTCCCATGACTCATAATTGTATAGCTTTACTAACAGACTTCAGCTTCAATTATCACGAGTTACAATCATATTGTAGGTCCATTAACAAGCCATCCTAATAGAGTCCTAACAGCAAAGATGGACATCCATGAGCAATGTTTGTTAAGACTGTAATACAGGCAGGCCACATATTGATTGAGTGATTGATTGCTGGCTTGCTTTATTTGATCAAATGAACAGAAAACACACACATATATATATATATATATATATATAAAGAAATGTGAATCAATTCATTTACACAGTTTACATGTTCAAAAGGCATCGGAGGAAGTAAAAAATATATAATTTAACTTGTAGATAACTAATACAAAAATAGTTTAGTCATATACAGTATAGTCTGTTACAGAAATGTATCCAAGTAATGGGCGGAAAAGGGTGGCGTGCCCTCTCCAGGTCGGGGATGAGATCCTACCCCAAGTGGAGGAGTTCAAGTATCTTGGGGTCTTGTTCACAAGTGAGGGAAGAATGGAACGGGAGATCGACAGGCGGATCGGTGCAGCGTCTGCCGTGATACGGACTTTGTATCGATCCGTTGTGGTAAAGAAGGAGCTAAGCCGAAAGGCGAAGCTCTCGATTTACCGGTCGATCTACGTTCCTACCCTCACCTATGGTCACGAGCTGTGGGTCGTGACCGAAAGAACAAGATCCCGGATAAAAGCGGCCGAAATGAGTTTCCTCCGCAGGGTGTCCGGGCTCTCCCTTAGAGATAGGGTGAGAAGCTCGGTCATCCGGGAGGATCTCAGAGTCGAGCCGCTGCTCCTCCACATCGAGAGGACCCAGATGAGGTGGCTGGGGCATCTGATTCGGATGCCTCCCGGACGCCTCCCTGGTGAGGTGTTCCGGGCACGTCTCACCGGGAGGAGATCCCGGGGACGACCCAGGACACGCTGGAGAGACTACTAAAGCTACTGCCCCCGCGACCCGACCTCGGATAAGCGGTAGAAAATGGATGGATGGATGGTAATGGGCCTATATCTACAGTGCATGTGTACAATAATTCTGTTGTAAACATAGGCCCACTCCATTCTTTATTCCGGCCCGGCAAACATAATCAGTACATGTTGCATTAATTTAGAATTTTGTTTATCGGTTCATTGAAATGACTTTATTGGATTTATTTATTTATCTAATTGAATAATTATTTAAATATTGTAAATATTTAATAATATATGTATTAAATAATTGGTTAATTAATTAGAAACACATCCATTTTAAATTACATCAAATATGTTTTTTTTATTTATCTTGTTGAATAATTGCTTGATTGAGTTGTTGTAAATAATTAAATAAAGTCAACAATTTTACATATGGATTACATTTAACAGTTTTTCATTTATTTTATTAAATAAGTGCCTAGTTAATATAAGTGAAATTATAAATAATCAAATTAGAATGATTTTTTTTTTTTTTAGTAAAATACACATTTAACTCTTAAATTTAAACTTTTTGCAAGCTCATCTACAATTGACCTCGCCCATTGTTCCATTTTAAATATCAAATGTGGCCCTTAAACACAAAAGTTTGCCCACCCCCATGCCCAGTGAATGAAGACTGAGAAAATCCCTCACCTGTGATGGTATTTTGAAAAATCACAAGTTTATGCTAAGTTTACAATTACAATGACAAGAGCTTCATTCGGCATCCTCCCTGTGACATTCATGTAGGTGCCCGAAGTCGTAGAGTATAACCAAGTGACACAACAGTCAAGGCCAGAGCCAGCAGTTCTCAAGTCACCTCAGCGCACGTTATCCATCAGAGCGTCCTCGATGCCCAGACTGGCTGTGGAGCCGCAGGTAGGAACGCCAAAATCCTTATTACAATGTTCCCTTGATATATGGCAGTTCAGTGTTCACGCCCTCATTATATCTTAGGTGTTTTTTGAGGGGGAACATATCTATCTGGCGCAGAAATCCCCACTATATGGTGGAAATCTAGTGATCGTTTTTATGGGTTTTTACAGTATACTTCCTGTAATGCAGGAAAGGAGAGCCACAGTCATCGATGTACTTTTCAGCCGGTTTTTGAACGGAAGAACAGTAAAACACACAAACACAATGAGCACATCCATGCAGGAGCAGCTGTCAGCCATGGCCCACGCCCAGACACTCACGCAGACTCGCCGATGTCAAACGCCACCCCACCAGGCCCCGCCTCTTAAAGGCATATCTAACACACAGACACTACAATACGTACAGTATTTTGTACACATATTGTGCTTCAAATTTCTTTTGTTTGTGTTGGAATATGTGTACAAAATAGTTTTCATGAGTTTCATGTGTTTGTAAAACAATTGTAAAAATATTTGTTTTCTCTTTATTGTGGATTTTCACAAAAGGCGGGTGGATATGGAGGGTATCACTCGCGATGAACAAAGGTTCACTCTACATAGTCTGTTTTGCAAATGTGTGTCCAGAATTCCTATCTGTAATGGGTTGTAAAATACAGAAACAGATAATACAGAAAAAGAAATACAGCAATTTGGAAGTCAGTTTGCAGATTGACTTTTAATAGTCAAGATTGTGCATGGTATGCTGCTTGCAGCTAGGAATTACCCACAGTGCTGATGTTTTTTTGTTTCGTTTCCTGAGAATGTAACCTACCCGATTGCCTCTGTGCCTCTGTGCCTCTCCAGCCTGGAATGTCAGCGGACAGAAAGCCGATGAAGCGCTCCTTTTCCACCATCGGCGACCAGTGTGTGAATCGCCTGTGGCAAGAACAACATTCCCTGGAGAGAATCAGCCCTGACAGCACCTACAGACTTCGACAGCAGAACTATAGAGGTTAAATTTTGTAACTTTGGCTTTTGTTTTTATGTCTAGGCCAATGTTATATTTATAAGATTTGTCAGGGAACTCGAAAAACATGCATGTTAGGTTTATTGAAGACTCTTAATTGTTCTTAGGTGTTAATGTGAGTGTCGAATGGTTGTTTGTCTATAGCGCCACTCACCCAGAGACAACTAGGGTAGGCTCCAGCTCACCTGAGACTATTAGAACGCTGTATTTATTTTTGATGTAGAAAGCTAATTCATTTTTTTGTGATGAATAACTCTTTTTATGTGTAACCTTTACAAATCCACTCCACTCACAGGGCCTAGAATCAATCAAAGTAGTCATGAAAGGGGGCGGTCTAAAGAACGACGCCACCTGCTGTCTCCAGACATGTCCCGCTGTAATTCTGAAGAGCGCAGCCGAGACCCGTCATGCGAGACGAGACGCTCCCTCTCGCCTAAGGAAGGACGTCCTCACTCCTTACAGAGACAGGTGAGAGCGCATCAGGACTGTCTAAGGGTTTCAAATAAGGATTCCAAACCAGGGTTTTGGGTGTGTCAGGTTTCAAATTATGGTTGGGATTTAAAGCAAGGTTTGGGCTTTAAAGATAGGGTTCAGGTTTTAAATTACAGTTTCAAGCCAGTTGGTTTTTGAAGTCATCGTTATCATTTCAAGTCAGGGTTAGGCATTCAAGTTAGGGCATTGAGCCAAGGTTTATGTTGCAAATTAAATTTCAAGCTTGGGTTAGGCTTTAAAATTCGGGTTTTTAAGCCTAGGTTTGGGTTTTAAAGTTGGGCTTCAAGCCAGGGTTAGGGTTTCAAGCCTGTGTTAAGGTTTCCAACTAGTGTTTGAAGCCAATGCTGGGATTTCAAGATGGTTAGGCTCTGAAATTAGGGTTTCAAATCAGAGTTAAGGTTTCAAATTAAGCTTTCAAATCACGCATTAAGGTTTTAAATTAAGTTTTCAATGTAATGGTACAGTTTCAATTAAGATTTCAAGCTTTTGTCGAGGTTTCAATTAGGGTTTCAAATCAAAATTAGTGTTCCAAGCCAGGGTTAGGATTTCAAGACAGGCTTTGGATTTCAAATTAAGGTTTCAAATTAGGCTTTTAAATTAGGGTTTCAAGAGAGGCTTTGGGTTTCAAATTAAGATTGCAAATTAGGGTTTCAAGACAGGGTTAGGGTTTCAAATTAGGTTTTCAAACAGACAGTGTTTTAGATTAGGGTTTCAAGCCAGGGTTTTGGGTCTCAATTTAGGGTTTATACTATGGGTAAGGCTTCAAATTTCAAGCCAGTGTTGGCTGAGGATTCCACACCTCACTGATTATCATTGGTTATGATTAAAAATGAAAGGGTATCTGTGTACAGGTCAACACATCAGGCAGTCCTACCCATTCGGCCTCAGAGTCCAGCATCCCTCGTAATCGGCGCCAGCTCCCACAGACACCCTCTCGCCCTCGTCCTCACATCTCGTACTCCCCCCTAGTGTGTCGAGACCACGCCCCCACCGGAGCAGCAGCCTCTTCGCCGGGACACCCCCTGCATTCAGACAGCCCGGCGCCCTCCGAGCAGGCCCAGTCCTCCTCGTGTCAGGCGTCCGGCCCGAGCCATCCGTCTCCCCACCGTTACATCTCAGAGCCCTACCTTCCGTTTCACGAGGACCTCAGGGGAGGCCAAACGGGCGAGTGGCAAGAACATCTCACTTTTGAGACCGCCGTGGCGACCAGTTTGGGACACGCCAACGCCATTAGCTCGGCCCCTCAGCTCAGACACTCCTGGCAAGTCCCGAAAGGACATTTCGGAAAGAACTTGGCGCAGGCTAGCCCAGCCGGCACCATCGAGCCGCTGAGCGACGAAGACGACCGCTGCTAAAGGAAAACAGGAAGTCCACGTACAGGATGAGCGGACCTCGTAGTGGCGCCACTACTCGCTTTTATCTGCTTTATGACAACTTCTCTTGTCACTGCAAGTAGCAATACAGGCGGAACTAAATACCACTGCCAATTATCAGCACTGTTTGCTGTCCGTCTCTACTTGCTGTGTATTCTTACTGTGCGTAGAGCAGGGGTGTCAAACTTGTTTGCTTCACGGGCAACTTATGGTTGCCCTCAGTGGGGCCTGTTCTAATGGTGAATCCGGCGGGCCGTGCATTTAGTACCAGGGCCTTCAGTGGGGACTTACCCAACATAATTCACCTCTTACTCCCACCACTCTAACGTTGCATTTAAAGAAACCATCAATACACAAACGCAATGTAACAGTGGGCAACTGCGCCACATGCATATATCTATTAATATGACAAAAACATGCAATTAAATTAGTTACATCATACTAACCTGAGACGCTACCTATTAAATCTATTCATGTATGCAGAGCGCTACAGCCATGTTTTGCTAGTTGAAATTGGCTATTACAAGTTTTGCTCTGACCAACCAATCAGAGGACCTACAAATGCTGATGTCATTGAGGGCCAGCTACCTGGCCCTGTGAGGCGTATTTGCCATCTGATTGGTTCAGGAAACCAACCCATGGCTAATAGAGATTCAATTTCCTCTCATTTCACCAGCACTACGTATTCTGGAGGCCCTGGGCAGATTAGATGGACATGGCAGCACATAATATAACATCCACACACACGTACTGGAAGCAGTGCAGCCAAGAGAAATGCTACAAAATGAGGAGAATAGACGGTTGGGAATAAATTAATACAAATGTTGGAGTTTAGGTTGTAAATGTACGTCAATGCTTCTGATAGTGTTTAGGCCAGGAGAGAAGGCCTTACTGAAACCGCCTAGAGACATAATGGTTATAAAAAAAAATTGAAAAAGCAATTCCGTACCTGCTTAGGTTTTAAGTTCACAGTTCGGTTCGTACTGGGCACAATAAAGGAACAGAATGCAAAACAGAGGAACAGATGTGTCATGTAAAATGAAACAACATTTGAAATCTTTTTAGTAATAGGCATTATCAATTGTTTTGTCTTCTTTTTAGAAAATGAAGGCTGCAGACAAGTACAACAGTAGCAGTTTGAATGATTATGCTATAGAAACATCAGTAATGGGATTTATTAATGCTTTGGCTCTGTCTGAAGAGGCTGTTTAAACACCCCTGGAGGCTGTGTTTGTACTGCGCTAGTAATTTAAAAAAAACAAAAACTTTTGGCTATCCTTAGCCAGAAACTGAGCTGTTTGTTTACAGATTAGGCATTTGGCAAGAGTTTGAGGCAGTTACACTTCTTGTCCCTCACCTACTATGTTTTTAGTGAGAACCCTACTAATCGCACCGTTATATTTAATAGTTGCCCCTGCATTTGGTTGTTATCAGTTTTATGGCTAGTTTGGAACAGAAGTCAAGGAGAATTTGTGGTAATCTTTCACGGCCCGCGAGTTTGACACCTGTGCCCTACACTTTTGCAGTTACAACTGGGAGGACTTCCCACTTTTCAGCTCACAATTTCTGTTCTAGTTTATTCCAAATGATGGTGGGGTAATATTCTTCCACACTTAACACATCGAAGCTTGTCTTTGCCTTTGCGCACTGGGAACTTAGAGGGGCCTTCTCCAAACTGTACCCACAAACCGTCGAATTGTCCAAAAATATATTTGGAAGATTTAAAATAATAGACCTAGCCTAATCTCTGATTGATGAATTAATATTTTAAGCAGTTCAAAGTATTTTGTTTGTAAAAGTGAAGACAGTGATCCAAATTGCATTGTGTGGATGTAAACGTAGAGGTAGCACGTAAAAGCCCTGCAATCCTCTGAATGTAATGTAGCTTTGAAGAAGAATCATCTTTATGATCATCAGTATGTGTATTTTGATGACATTTGTCCTCTGCATTTACCCAATCACTGTTGTCGACATTTAGCACCCAGGGCACAGTTCAGGGGATTAGTGTCTTGCTCAAGGACACCACAGCTGTGGGTACGGGGGGTTTGGTGGGAGTGGATGGTCCATTGCTGCATCTTCTCAAGGTCCGTTTGGCCGCGCTTGACGAATCTGAGGGGTTTTTTTTCCCCACATTCACACACATTCTGGTGGTCGATGACTTAAACTGGGATCCCCAGGGTGATCCTAACGGCGAGCCTAACCACTTGGTTACAGGTGCCCCAAAAGCAGTTATGCATTTGCTGGGAATCAAATCCAGGACCCCTGTGTGGATCTACCGACGCTCATTCTTTGAATGTTTAGGGAATTTGGTGAATGTTATTCTTTCGGGCAACAGTCATTTAGGAGGAATCCCAGCTTCCGCATAACTGGATCATGTAAACATACAGTAACAGTATTTTGTCATTTCCACATGCATAGTGAAGGTGATGCCACCTTAATGTATTGGTGCTGGTAAACACTTCTGGGTTGTTGCTTTTTTTTTTTTTTTTTTTTTCCATTTCATACCACATCCCAACACTGTTTAAAAGTTGTGTATTGATTATCACATTCTGTAGGTGTCACTATAACTTGAATTTGTGTCTAAAATGTGAACACGAGACTGTGCGAGAAGGAGAATCCACAAGCTAAAGAAAAGGATGCTGGAGTTCATAAACTTAATATCTCGAATGGAAAATAAATGGTACATTTATCCTGCACATATAGGGTACATCTTCAGCCAGTAGAGCAAATAGCTGTCCAATTAACCTTAGGCCATGTACACACCGACAGCGGGTATTTTTTAATAAATGTACATTCGTTTTGTTTGTTTTGGCATATTGTACACACACAAACTGTGTTGAAGGTCACTCACAATGGACTAATGTGCCATAACTTTCCAAAACTATTTTTGAGCCTTGTGTACACAATGTCAATGATTAAATCTTTAAAAATGTCCTTGAATTTTTTATTTATTTTTTTATTTTATTTTTTTTTTAAGTTTTTCAATGTGACCCTGATCCTTCCCCCTGAGGCTATTTGTCTACCGCTGTACATGTATGAATTTTTTTTCCATACTTGTTCATTTTGTTTGCTTTTTAAGCTAAAATTGGCTGTAATTGCCTTACAGTTTGGAGTTGTGGTGCCACCTGTGGCTTTGCCATGCTCTTAACAGCCTGCCAATGCATTGCAGTTAATATGGAACGCATTATTCATAAAATGTTTTCTTTTATTTTAAATTTTTTTTTGCTTGAGTTGCTGTTGTTGTTTCTGTGCCTTTTTTCTGGAGATGACTTTCTTCAGGCTTCTAATTGGCCCAATTGGCCTCGGAGTTAGGGGTTAAAGTGCCACCTGCAGTTTTTGGCATGCTCTTAACAGCCCAAGAAGGCTTTTTCACGTTTGGCTGTTTGTTTTCCTTAATTGGCCATAGCTGTTTATGTATCTTTTCTGGAAATTACTTCTTCAAGGTTCTAATTGTCTAAAATTGTCTTGTACTTTGGGATTATAGTGCCACCTGTTGCTTAGGCATGGCACTAACAGCATGAGAATGTGTTTATTTGGGTAATTGTCTTTTTCTTTTTTTTTTTTTCTTTTCTTTTTGGAATCGTGTGGTGTGAAAAGAAAATATTTCAAAACAAAAATGACCCGTGTATGCGTGAACATAGCCTTACTGTCAGTGTATACATAACAGCCTCATCTGTGCCTCATGGGAACATTTGCCCAAAATAGTTGCCGCTCAACCCAAAATTTCCTCAATAAGAGAGATTTTGTCTTGAATATGTTGTATAAAGTGGACAAAATAAATCTATGTAGAGTTCATGTCTGAGTTCAGTCACGATGCTCGTTTGACGTTGACTCAAGTGTGTTTACATGATCATTAAAGAAAGATCATTTGTCTTTTTCTGATGGCGATATTGTTGACTACATTCTCAAAAACATGATCATAATGTATCCCACCAGACAGCCTAAATGGTATTTATAATTTTGATTTACATGCGCACACAAAGTGGGGAAACACGCTGAATTACTAATTTGTTTGTTGCTTGTGTTTCTTATTAATAAGATACGCAATATATATATGTATTGTGGCAAAGCCGATAAACATGTCTTGAGTCAAAAACATTGTGTGCTGCCAACACATGAGAGGTATCCTGGCTAGTTCACCACCAGTATACCGTAGACCAGTAATTCCAATCACTGTGCGTGGCACATGAGTGTGCTGTGAGAGATCATCAGGTGTGCTGCGAGAAATGCATAATGTATTTTTCTCATATATATATATATATATATATGCAAGCCAGCCTGTCATCACATCTGAGTTTGAAATTGTTATATTTTTTAGGTAAAATTATGAAATAATGTACATTTAAAAATTGTGAAAGGTATGGCCAGTGGGTCACATACAACCCACTCCGTTCTTCATTTCGGCCCCCCAAGCAGTCACATGATCCTGTAATAGTAGATTTGGGTAATATTTGCTGCAATAGTTTAGATTTTTTTTCTTAATGTTAATGTTCTTAATTCATTTCTCAGTAAATAAAGGCTTAATTGATTTGTTTATAAAAGCATTGGAATTGTTTTGTTTATTGTAATAATTTAATTATACCTCATAATTAATACAATTAAAACGTGAGAATGAAGCAAAGCAAAGCAAATGTCTTTATATTTCATGCACAAGGTAACTCAATGTGCTTTACATGATAACAAGCGTTTAAAAACAAAGAAAAAAACAGCTTATAAACATTTAAAACAAAGAGAAAAAATAAAAGTAAAATTAAAACAGCCTACAGTGCCAAGTCATTTAAAAGTGGAAATGCTCTAAAAAGGATAAGAAAAAAAGAAGAGTTTTTAACCTGGACTTAAAAACATTCACACTTGGGGCTGACGTCACTTCTGTTGGCAACTAATTCCATTTGTATGCAGCATAATAGCTTAATGCTGCGTCACCATGTTTGCTTTGGACTCTGTGCTCCACTATTTGACCTGAGTCTGTCGCTCGCAGAGCCCTACTGGGTTTATATTCCATGAGCATTTCTTTCATGTATTCAGGACCTAAACCATTTGGTGATTTATACACCAATAGCAGAACTTTAAAATCTATTCTAAAGCCGACTGGGAGCCAGTGTAAAGACTTTAGAATTGAAGTAATATGTTCTGACCTCTTTGTTCTGGTCAGAACCCAAGCTGCAGCATTCTGAATGAGCTGCAGCTGTTTAATGCTCTTTTTGGGGAGTCCAGTCAGAAGACCATTACAATAGTCAAGCCTACTTGCGATACAAGTATGGATGAGCTTCTCCTGGTCTGCTTGGCACATCCAAGTCTTCACTCTGGATATGTTCTTCAGATGGTAGAAGGCAGTTTTAGTAATTGATTTGATATGACTGTTGAAAGTCAGGTCGGAATTTATCAGAACACCAATGATTCGGACTGGCTCTTTGGTTTTTAAAGAGCGTGACTCCATGTATTTACTAACAGCAATCCTCTTTTCTTTATTGCCAAAAACAGTCATCACAGTTTTGTTGTGGTTTAATTGAAGAACATTTTGGCTCATCTAGTTATCTCTTTTGGACTGTGACACAACACTGCAATTGAATTGTAGTCATCTGGAGACACTCCTAGATGTAACTGTGTCATCTGCATAGCTATGATAGTCAAAATTAAAGTTCTGAAGAATTTCACCCAAGGGTAGCATATATAGGCTGAACAGGAGGGGTCCAAGAACTGACCCTTGAGGGACCCCATTGGTCATCGCCATTCGATGAGATTGAACACTTCCAATGGTCACAAAGTAGGTAATTTTTATTTCATGCACACATACTACACATACTGTTTTGTAAATACTGACTGACTACAGAAAAGGGAAGACACATTATTGGAGTTTTTTTTTTCACGACTTTTTACGACTCCTTGTCATGAGGCGTGTTTAGACGGGCTGCCATTCCTTTCCATAACGTGTAAGCTAAAAGACCTTACCTCGACACTCTGCTGTGAGCTTTGACCTCGAATGTTTCCAAGTGCTGTGCTAATTCCGTGAGAATGTGTCAGCTTAAAGACGAAGTTTACATTGATGTGCGAAGCTGCTCTGCGTGGAGAAAGTCTTTAATCTCTCTGACACCACAAGAAAAAGAAAATCTATATTTGCTATACTGCTGATGAGGTTGATGATTAAAGTAGATCTATGTAATAACTGTTACCTTAGATTCACAGCTTCACTGGTTTTCTAGAAGGGGACTAGTGTCTGTCATGGTCATGGTAACCCTGGCTGATTTATTATTAGCGCTTTAGCTTATGACCATGCATTTGCTTTAAAGGAGATATTATGCTTTCTTTTCATAGTTGAAAATCGTTACAACAAGGTGTCTTCGTAAAAGGTCTCTGACAGCCTTTGGTCAAAATATCTCCAAGCACGTGACACTTTAAATTACACAGACAAATGAGTCACACTGTGCAGGACGGATTGCTTGCAGACACATTTTCAAAATTAGGCTGATACTTGGCTTGGTTTAATGTCACATCAGAAACTCAACTATTTGTATGCAAATAATAAAAAAAGTCAAATTTTCATACTATGTCCTTTTTATTGCAGTTGCTTGAAATGAATCACTTTTTATTTCTGTCGGGAGAGCCTTTGGACGGGGGGGACATGCTCACATACTTATATATTCTGTTTAGGGTGTCTCTTATCAAGGAATTATAATATTATACAGTACACTTGCCAGATACAATTTAATAAGGTCCAGCATACCAATTATTATTATTATTATTATGGTGGATGACTGGTTAGCACATCTACCTCACAGTTCTGAGGACCCGGGTTCAAATCTGGCCTCGCCTGTGTGGAGTTTGCATGTTCTCCACGTAACTGAGTGGGTTTTCTCCGGGTGTTCCGGTTTCCTCCAACATCCCAAAAACATGCATCACTGGTTAAGTGAAGACTCTAAATTGCCCAAATTGATAGGAGTCACCCTCCCCCCCCCAAAAAAAAAACAGACAGCAGCTGAAAAAAAACCAGTGTTGAAAGTCAACGTCAATGGATCACAGGCTTGATGCAATTATTCTAAACAAATGCTTTACAATTTAATATGCAGTCTTATTCATACTAATCTATTTTAAGTCAATCTGTTCCTTAAAATACTTTTGCTCATTTCTATTGGACGGGAGTGTCTCGTATGAATAATAAACCACAACTGCTGTTTATACAGTACTGTATAATATTTATTTAATATTCATCTTTTACTAGCACTTCTATGTGTACAATTGTATGAGGCCCCCTGGTGTCAGAGGTCTTGGAAGAGCAAGGCCGTAACCCCCCCCCCCCCCCCCCCGCCACTGATGTTTTACCGTAAGTTGGATCCATCTTGAGTCGACAGTGAGGCAGCAGCCACGCACTCTTTTGATTCCATTGCGAGATTCCTCACCTGGGTCACAGTCCTCGCCCTCCGACCTTCCCCTCAGGCCAAAAGAGAGAAGGCTGGAAGGTGAATTTCAATGGGACAATGAAGCACAAAACATTGATTGATGTGTTGAAGAAGAGACCCGTCATTGCTGTGACATTGATAAATAAAGGTTCGCTACTCTCGAAAGTTGGACTCTCTAATATCAATATAATGAAACCTGGCATTGGAACACATCGACTTGCAAGTCTACTTTCATCTGTTTTGTGTGACTTCTGCCTGTGAGAGACACAGGGTGCCAAAAAAAAGATGTTTATATTGGAAAATCTCTTTCCTGATTGTGACTTCACATCATAAAGTCAACTACTGTCGTCAAAAACTCGGCCCACACTCGGAAAAGGACCACCCCACTTGTTATCTTGTGGTGTGGTCCAATTCAGACATTCTAACCCTCTTTCAAGAAAGTTAATGTTTGCACCACCAAAACTGTTGAGTTGAGGGCAAAAGAAAAATCTATTCAAGTATGGTATTTTTATTTTCACTTTATCTCACCAGGACATATGATTTTATATGTATAATCTTGAGAATCGGTGGTGATCGGAAGTTGGATTGTTTGGCCTTGGCGGAGGTCACCGTTCAGCTGCCCAAGGGTGCGTGCGTGCGTGCGTGCGTGTGTGTATGTGTGTCAGACCCTGGACTTCCATAGGGGCCCAAGTGAGCCATCCTATAAGTCAGAGTGACCCGTGAGAGAGCCTCCATCAGAAGCCATGCGGACACTGATGCTACTGTTGCTGACCTTTGTAAGTCCAACCCACTTCCATCTATCTATTACAGCATTTATTGATAGAAGTGGATCATCTACAAAGATTATGAGTATGTTATTATTAACTTTTTTCCCAATGGAAATTATTTTATAGGCTCATTTATACTTGACTTTTTTTGTCTGCTAGCCACCAAGTGTTTTCATATACTTTTATGCAGTATGTCAACTCTAAAATGAGGCAGAAATGTTTAAGAATGATTAAAATAGTCTTCAATTAATGATTGTGAATAATGCATGTGTGTTTCTAAATACTTGCACTCAAAGTACTTGTCCTTCAACTGACTCAGTTTATTGTTACATACATCGGACAATATTTAGGGAAAGGATCAATTGAAATCACCTGAGCTTTTTGTTTTAATCTGTTAATGAACTTGGGTTTGCAGTATATTCTATATTGAGCATTTTGTTTTCTACTGGATGAAATACGCCACAGCCTCGTCAAGAGCTGTATTAAAAATCCCACTTTTCTAAAGGCACAAAGTAATGCTGATGTCAGAGAGGAATTAAGCAGGCAAGAAACCAAACTTGGTAATTATAGAGGGTGCTCCAAATATGACAAGAGGAAATGCTGCATGGATTCACACAGGCAATTATCAAACTGTCAACAATGACACTGAATTATGCAGCAATATAAAGGTATTATAATGATATGGCATAATACAATAATATATATTTTTTTAAATAACTGTATAACAAAAATCTTCTATTGTATGCCAATAGTTATCAAGAGTTTTAATCTTCAATTATCTCAAAATTTGTCCTATAAAGGGTTATTTCAGGTTTACTATTGTAGCTTGCAGTGATGTACAACTGTACTGCCTCAGAGTGAAATAAATGTTAATAATATTTTGTCTAGCCGTTGATAATATTTGGTCTACCTTGATTAGCTACCAGATCTCTCAGTATACCTGTAATGTAATCTACCCTACAATAGAAAAGCTGTGTGTGTGTGTGTGTGTGTGTGTGTGTGTGTATACTGTATATACACGCACACACATGTATGTGATACAATGATACAGTGGTTTCAATTTGAATTATTCTGCGACAAATACAGGGATTTTGCATGAAACCAACTGTAAACCAGGGCTTTTTAGGTCACTTGTGTCCTGCTGTGTTTTTTATGATGCATTCAGGGGACCATTCAGCAGATGGTACATGTGCTGGAAGACCCTACACCAGTCAAACGAGACTGTCTCCATGACAATCACAGCTGCGCCACGTTGACATGCACACAGGTGAGCCGTAAAACTCTTGGAGATACAAACCCCAACTCCCATGAAGTTGGGACGTTTTATAAAATGTAAACAACCTATATTTAATTGAATACACTATTTAAACTGATGAACTTTGTTTTGTGCAAAATTGACTCATTTTGAATTTGACACCGACAACACATTCCAAAAAAACTGGGACAGGGGCATGTTTACCACACCTCACCTTTCCTTTTAACAACACTCAATAAGTGTTAGGGAACTGAGAACACTAATTGTTGAAGCTTTGTATGTGGAATTCTTCCCCATTCTTGCTTGATGTACAACTTCAATTTCTGTTGTTGTATTTTGTGCTTCATAATTCACCACCCATTTTTAATGGGAGACATGTCTGATTTTCTGGCAGGCCAGTCAGTACTCGCACTCTTTTCCTACGAAGGAAAAGGGGTGTCCCTGAAAAAGATGTTGCTTGGATGGCGGCATATGTTGCACCAAAACCTGTATGTACCTTTCAGCATTAATGGTGCCTTCACAGATGTGCAAGTTACCTATGCCATGGGCACTAACACACTTACATATCATCACAGAAGCTGGCTTTTGAACTTTGCACTTATAACAATCCGGATGGTCTTTTTCCTCTCTCGTCCATGATTTCCAAAATCAGTTTGAAAAGTGGATGCGTCAGACCACAGCACACTTTTAAACTTTGCATCTGACCATTTCGGGCCCAGAGAAGGTGGCAGATTTTCTGTGTGTTGTTGATATATGGCTTTCGCTAAACATGGTAGAGTTTTAATTTGCATCTATAGATGTAGCGACGAACTGTGTTAACTGACAATGGTTTCCTGAAGTGTTCTCGAGCCAATGTAGCAATATCCTTTGCACGATGATGCCGGTTTTTAATGCAGTGCCACCTGATGGATTGAAGGTCACGAGCATTCAACGTTGGTTTTCGGCCTTGCCGTTTACGTGCAGAGATTTCTCCAGATTCTTTTAATCGTTTGGTTATGGACCATAGATGATGAAATCCCTAAATTCCTTGCAATTGTACATTGCTCATTGTTCTTAAAATGTTGGACTATTTGCTCATGCAGTTGTTCACAAAGTGATGAACCTCGCCCCATCCTTCCTTGTGAACAACAGAGCCTTTCAGGGATGTTCCTTTTATGCCAAATCATAACACTCACCTGTTTCCAGTTTACTTGTTCACCTGTGGAATGTTGCAAACAGGTGTTTTTTGGACATTCTTAACCTTTCCCAGTCTTTTGTTGCTCCTGGCCCAGCTTTTTTAAAATATGTAAAAATATTTGAAAAAAAAAAAAAAAAACGTTTAACATTTGAACAATAAATATCTTGTCTTTGTAGTTATTTCAAAAAAATATACCAGTAGGTTGAAAAGGAGTTGCAAATCATTGTATTTTGTTGTTATTTAGATTTTACACAACATCCCATCTTCGTTGGAATTTGGGTTTGTAGAACATTGTCACCTTGTCACATACATTGGGCACTATAATGTACCTTTGAAGGTCAAAAGATATGGCGTGTTGAAAAATTATGTGTGTATGCATATGTATTTGCGCACGTTTGCATGTGCGCGTGTGTGTGTGTGCGTGTATGTGTGTGATTGTGTAGAGTTTGTGCTGTTTATTCATGACATGTTAGTGCAGAGGGACATTACTTCATAATATTCATCCTGGCGTGTCTGCAAATGTTTGAGATGGCAGAGCTCCTGTCTGTTTATCTGTCTGGAAAGAGTTCATCTCTGTCAAGATAGACCTTATGGAAAAATAGCAATTTGTTTTGGACAGCAACTGCACCTCATACATGCGTGCAAGCCTATAAAGAGTTTTTTTTTTTTCTCACCGGTTATGAAAAGACGCTCTGTTTGGGTCGCGGAAATTTTCATAGGTCCATACTTTGTTGTGTTGTACTGATTGCAATGTTTAAAGTGTAATTCTGAAGAGGGTGATATGAAATTATGTTCTTGATGAGAGCACAGTACAGTCTGTAGAGGCAAATGTCTTATATTTAAGAAAGATTATGACTGAGCAATGATATTGTTAGAAAACTCCAATAATTGTGTCTTAGTACAAGTATGGGAATGGCCTTTTAAGTGCACACATTCAACGTCACAGATATTACACTATAGAATGTGAGGACGTGACCCCAAGTGGAAAAAAATACTACCTGCACCTCACATGCATATACTTTACTGTATGTTGATATTACAGGATATGCCATGAAGCTTTTAAATAATAAATAGTAGAATTAATACTTGTTTAGTACTTTGCAGATTTCGTCTCTTGCAGGGGTTGTCTGGAACGAATCCCCCGCAACAAACGAGGGATTACTGTACCTGGAAAAATATGAGCTACAATACTTAATTATTCCAGCAATGCACATAATACACCACTAGGTGGCAGTATCGCTTTGAAGAACCTCTTCAATTACGTCTCTTGACATCTTCAAAGTAGTTTTACTTTATGTTAGTTTTATCATACAGTGGTAAACATCTCTTTACACTTACGTGACAGATAAACATGTTACGCAATTGTATAGTTGATGAAGTAGTTTTTAGTCTGGAACGAATTAATTCAATTTAGAATCTACAACTCAAATGCTGTAAATGCAAAACTTCTGACATAGAGTGTTCAAATTTAGCATAGAAAATACCATTAAACAGTTTTAGATGCTATTATCGCCTTCAAATCTCGCCAGATCTGGTTGTAATTTGAATGTGTAAATGTAGGATTTTGTTCCCTTGGTTCAGGAAGAATTTCTTGACACTATATTTATTTAACCTTTCTTTAACAAGGTTGCTCTTATTGTGTTAAAAAAAAAAAAAAAAAAGACATTTTCAACAGAGAACTGCCAAAGACAAGGCAGTACCAAAAGCACAAAGTCGCAGACATACAAAGAAAGACAACGTACTATTTATAAAGTACATTTTGGATTTAGCCATCTATGAGTCATACTGTATCTCAATTGTTCAAGTAGTTAAGCTGAAACATGGACATTCTATAGAAACTGTTTCCATTTTTTTCCATTTTAGATTTAAAAACATTTAAGGACACCCGTTCCTTTAAGTCATTCTGCAACAGATTCCAGACTGATGTGCAGAGTACTCAAAAGCCCTTCTCACAATTTCTGTGCCAGCATTTGGAAGTTGGAAAAGAGAGCATAAAGAGGCCCTGAGAATGCAACAAATACTGTCTGGTCCTTCTCTGCCCGATAAAAGCACATAGATATGATGGAAGCAGACCAAGAATTGCCATATAAATAAAGCTGTACCGGTGAGGGAGCATGCGGGTTGCCAACGCAGGCCATCCTACCCGAGTGTACAACTCACAATGGTGAGACCTGTCTTTACACATTTGCAGTGTGTGTGTGCGTGTGTGTCTAAATAGTTTAGATGGGTTCCTGCCAGATCTCCTTGTCCTTTGACTGCACATGCAAATGATTTGCTATGGAAATAAATCTGAGACAAAATTGCAATATGATCTATGATGCTTTTCATCCAAGATAGCTCAAATGTTTCAATGAATGAGTTTTTTAATTAACAATGGAAATTATTTTTCATTATTAATTAATAATTACTTGGTTTGTGCTTTATGAATTTAGTTTAAGTTGCTGATTCTTTGATTGACTGTACAATGAACATGAACATTTTCCTCGTGTCGAACTTTTTCAGGAGGTCGTCATGCTTGATGAGCTGACTAGTCACACATCATCTCACACCATCCAGCTGTCATCTGGACCTCAAAACTCTGAAGACGTGAATATACAGGCTAACTCCACTGAGATGACGTCTGTGGATCCTGGAACCATCAAACCAAAACCTTTGAGTAAGGAGCAAAAGCAAGGTGGTGCTAATGAACCAGATGCTTTATACATACATCCCCTATGGAGGGGAATACCAACTCTTTCTCCCCATCAGGACTTAATTCAAGCTCACTTACCTTCTGGTGCACTTGAGAAAGACACATCACTCTTGGGAAATGTCGAAACAGCTATTACAAGTCCTCACCTTCAGCCCGAGGGGCCTACAGCGTCAGGTCTCCCATCGGAATCAACAAGTTCAGAGAGCTCTGCAAAAGTCAGAGACACCACCTTGAACGTTGGAAATGTAGCTACCGGCAGCCATTCACCACCTCATGATGGAGAATCGTCACCTCCAACAGAGGAACCGCCAGTCTCTGCTCTTCTGGTCTTCAGAGCAAAAGGAGGACAAATGTCTCCTGAGAGAAAAGCAAATGAGCATTTTGGTGCACCCTTCCCAAACCTGAATGTGTCCTCTACCACTCCCAGTGGAGTAGCAGGAAGTCGTCAAGAAGGAGAAGCGGAGGCTGAGGAAGATTACAAAGAGAAAGTGGAAGACAAGTTGAGAACAGAAACGGAACAAAGACTGCAAGAGCTTCCTGGAACGGGCAGAGGTGAAGATGGTGAAGACTTGAGAGTAAAGGAGAAGGAGGAGGAAAAAGAGGCTGGCAGTGACATCCTGAAGAAATATGATCCACGATCAACTGACAATATTACTACGTTGAGCCCTGGAGAATCCATCCAATCACAGTGTAAATCTCCACGGAATGCTCCTACAACGGTTAACGAGCATAAGCATACTCAACACACACCTGATGGACAAGGATTAAGTCCTGGGCCCCGAGGTCAAATGGTAATCATATGTTTTACAGTTTTATTTTAATGCTGGATTTTATAGTGCCAGTAATTTCTGTTTAGAAGTAACTACTATACTTTGAAAAAGAGGATATAGCCTGTTTGTGTGTGTGTGGGGGGGGGGGGGGGGGGGGGGGCGTGTGTGTGCGCACGTGTGTGCGTGCGTGCGTGAGGGAGAAAAAAAGAGAGCGAGAGAGAGAGAGGAGGGTGGTAAATGGCTCCCTCACATGGCTAAATGGGGGACTGGAACGTGCTTGTTTACAGTTAAATTACATTATTAATACGATTATTTCACCGCATTAAAATAATTTATAGAAAAATGTGCATTCATATATTGTAAATGATATTATATTAATATAATATTTATCTGCATTATAAAAATTCATGTATATAAAAATTGTGCAATGTAAATTATAACATAATAATAATCCATCCATCCATTTTCTTTACCGCTTATCCTCAGTAGGGTCGCAGGCTGCTGGAGCCTATCCCAGCTATTTTCGGGCGGGAGGCGGTGTACAACCTGAACCGGTCGCCAGCCAATCGCAGGGCACACAAAAACAAACAACCATTCGCAATTACGGGGAATTTAGAGTCTTCAATCAACCTACCACCCCCCCCCCAAAAAAAAGACTTCCGGCCGGCGACTATATTTGGTTCGACGGAATCCATGTTTCACACGGACGTTCATTGCAGACGGACACAGTATTAGGCCAATGATTAACTTTGCCAAAAACGACAAAAGAGCGTCTGTAAGTGACACAGTTAGATGTGTAATGTAATCTACATATAACATGATACGTATGAGTGAGCCGAATTGTAGTTAGCGTTTTTTTTTTTTTTACGTAAAATGGTAATCGCTAGCACTCTATAGCTAATCGCAATTGCTAACCATTTAGTATTTTGCTGTCTCAAATTCTGTCTCAAAATTTATACCATACACTCAGTACCAACATATGCAGTTAAAGGATTGAAGTCCATCCCTCATAAATAAGAATAAAATGCATGTTATGTTTTGTTTTGTTTGTTTGTTTTTTTGGTGATACTGGGTGTGCATGATTTTTATTCGATTATTCGATCAATAATCGATAGGAGAATCGATTTTAAAAAGATTCGATAGTGACAGGCCTATTTTTCATAAGGTCTTTCTGGTTCTTTGCGAGGTCTGCAATGCAAAATATACTGCAAAGTGTTAATTGAATTTAACATTGAGGGTTTATAATGTCTAATGTAATAACTTGTTTTAATAATAACACTATGATAATATTAACATGTATTTGTATAATTAAATCCATTTCTATCCATCTTATTATTTGTCATTCTACAGTATATATAAAATTCTAATTACTAATAATCATTTTGACATTTTTTCCAGGGCCTGCAGGGACCACCAGGTCTACCAGGACTTCCAGGACCAAAAGGAGACAAAGTAGGTGATGGATTAAACATCAGTCATTAAATTATTTTGAATTATTTTTTTGTTTGTTTTGTTTTATATTCCTTATAGTCACTGACAGTGTAGTGATTCACACACCTGATACCTGACAATGCGGGCAGCGTGGGTCCTGTGCCAACTCAGTGACAGTATGAATACCATTCATACTGTCACTGTGAATGGTTGTCTGTCAATATATGTGCCCTGTTATTGGCTGGCGACCAGTCCTTTCACCCCAAGTAAGGTGATATAGGCTCCAGCTCCCTGCAACCCTCAACAATATAAGCATTTTAGCAAATGTATGGATTGATAGTCAGGGTATTTGATTTTTCCAGCATCCTGGGGTCCCTCAAAAGGTGCTATAGAAATCAAAGTATGCTGCTATTTTTGTTGTCGTTGTTAATTGTTAACACTGTTTCTTTGAGTGTTTTTCTTTGAATTGCTGTGTCAATTTGATTCTGTCATGCTTTGCATTTACTGTTTGTCATTATGCAAAAAAAAGAAAAAACAATGGGAATAATTTGGGAGATAATTAATTTCTTCTCAGGGTTATCACGGAGTGATGGGAAGAACTGGACAGACTGGATACATGGGCCTCACTGGTCCACCTGGGATGCCCGCGATTGTTGTATTTAAAACATCTGAGGATGAGTGGGAAGCTTTCAAGGTTGAAATTGCTACTGTTGATCTCCCTCTGGATATTTCTGTGACCCACTCATTTTAATCCCAGCTGGAAGAATAACAGTTATTTACTCTTATTTCCTCACAGAAAAAGAAATTCTACATTAAGCTGATTTCTTCATGGCCGGTATGTGTTTGATTTGAGAAACTGATGATAAACAATGTTTATTATTACAGTGCACCCCCGCTGTTCGCAGGGGATAGGAACCGCGCTGGACCGCATATAGCAAAAAGCTGCAGATAATTGACACACGTGTATATATATATATATATATATATATATATATATATATATATATATATATATATATATATATATATTTTTTTTTGTAATTATTATTATTTTTTTTTTTAATCCAAAATTCCTGAGTAAGCGTTTTTGGGATTGGTTCTGCCAACAAAAAAGGAAAAAAACAAAATGAAAAAGAAAACAAATTTGATTTTCTTTTTTAAATTATTTTTAAATTGGCAAATCGGTGAATGTGCGGGTCCTGAACCGCAAGTTTATGGGTGTCCACTGGATGTGTTTATCTTGATTCTGTAAGTTTATTTTTTTTAACATCAGAAGCTAAAAGGACCTCCGGGACCTCCTGGACCTCATGGAAATGTAGGACCAATTGTAAGTAGCCATTTAAGATCTTTTATTTGAAAATACAGTGGTGCTTTGACTTCTGAGTTTAATTGCTTCCGTGACCAGGCTCGTAACTCAAAACATCTCAAATCATCTTTCCCCACTGAAATGAATAGAAATGCCATTAATGTGTTAAAGCCCTTGTGCTCCTTCTGGTGTGTGCTTCTTGGCCACCAGGAGGCAATAGACTCCACCATAGAGACACGAAGAATAGTTTTAAAACTGATTCAGTAAGTAAAATAGTATTTTTTGTCGGTTTTCACAGAAAATAAAGAATATATGACTGTGAGTATTGTTGTATTGTGTATCTGCACAAGTTGTTGCACAGTTTGTGTTCAAATATCTGTTGCTGAAAGTTTTATAACTACCGCAACATCGATGCTAGTTTTGTTCGCCCATCAGTGGTGTTTTCCATTCTGTGTAAGCATGAAGCTAGCAGAGGCAAAGTTGTGTTATTTTAAAGAGAAAACGTGTAATTATCTTAGTTTTATGTTTACTATGAGCGTAGACTCCAACTGGAAGTGGCAATAAACAGCCAGAATTTTTGCCAACAATTCAAAGCAAAAAAATTGGATGAGCGAGGGCTCGTATCTTGAAAAACTCTTTAGTCAAGGCACTACTCTGTGTTTATTCTTATCTAAATCAACAATCATCTTAATCAAAATATCACCAACTTCCCAATATATGTGAGGCAATTCTGTGCCTCCAGCTTTGTGAAAAACAGTTTATGTAGAAATCTTTCTGTTCCCCAAAGGCTTACTACTCAGATGAGTTTGGTGTGGAAGAATTTTCAGATCCCTGAATAATCATATCACAGCCATACAAAACATGAAGAGTGTATCTATTTTTGTCTCTAAGGGGGTGCCTGGAATTCTAGGGAAGCAAGGTCGGAAAGGAGTTCAAGGAAAAATCGTAGGTAGTTCTTCACTTTAGATGAAATAATAATTTAGATCAAAATTTGATTAAATTCACAATCTGTGTCACATTATGTGTTTTGTACCTCAGGGTGTCCCCGGGCCACAAGGTATACCGGGGCCACAGGGCCGACCTGGCAATGATGGGACTCCAGGGAAGAATTCAGAACCAGGACCAAGAGGCTTGCCTGGAGAACAGGTACAGTACTTCATCTGATTCATCAAATGAGATTATTGTTGTGAAAATAGGTAATTCTGTATTATCTTACAGGTTATTTCCTTTGTAAAGTTGACTATGGGAATTTTGTTTGAAACATTTTGTGCTTGGCTCTTTAGGGTCCCCAAGGCTACAATGGAGATAAAGGCAGCAAAGGGGAGCCGGGTGAGTGGGTAAGAATGTCTTGAACTTCCAGTGTTCAAAGAGGCCTTACAATAAACCTCCTGATTAACCTAAGAACTGTTACTTCTTTAAAGATGCAAAGAGCATAATTCATGTATTTGATTATTAGCTTGTTAATGTTCTGCTTTCTTTGCCTTCAGGGCTATGAGGGGGAGCCTGGACCACAAGGCAATAGAGGTGGAAAAGGAGACAAGGTTGAAGAGAACATCCAGCACATGCTTGCATGCATTGCAGCGATTCGGTCAATGTAGTTTTTCATTTGTTGTAACTAGGGGAATAAAGGTGTCAGAGGCATCGTTGGAGTTCCTGGTTACTTGGTAAGATAAGTAAAAACTTTGCTACTGAAACGTGAGTGAACAGTTAAATGCTTAAAGGACATATTGTGTTTTCCTTCACACTTCAAAGAAATTCCCAGGTGTACTGTGGCATGCTTTTGTCAAAATACTTCAAGAATTATAGCACGCTTTGCACACCATGGTTTTTGTCTAGCTGAAATTAGCCTGTTTGGGAGATTATCTGGACTAGGGCCCAGAGTGTATCAGAAAAGCTGGTCATAAAGTCCATAAAGACAAAGACATTTTCCCATGTATGAATGAGGTTGAATGTTTGGTGGGTGTGGTTGGATGTTTGGTGGTGGTCGGAGGGGCCGTAGGCGCAGCATGGCAGCCATGATTCTGTCAGACTGCCCCAGGCCGCTGTGGCTACACAAGTTGCTTACCACCACTAGGGTGTGACTGTGGAATGAATGAATAATGTGTGCAATTGTAAAGTGCTTTGAGTGCCTTGAAAAGCGTTAATGATTTAAGTGGAATGCATTATTATTATTAAACAACTATTTTCACTCGTAGAGATAGAAGACAATGCACTACACTGGACACATCACCAAAGACTTTTTCAAAATAAGCAGATCACAAAAGATTTGATTGATTGTTTGATTTCACACGTGATGGGTGGTCAGACACTCCACACTTTTATATAAGCAAGTAAAAGTCAAATTTACCAGAATATATTTTCTCACATTCATGGCCTTTCAATCACTGCTTAAGATATGACATTTCTTTTGAAGGGAGTAGCAGGAGCCAGGGGTCCTCCAGGTTGCCCCGGAACATCAGGACCACGGGTCAGTGCTGCTAGATAACTGGAACTTATTAAAAATCAACTTTTTATTTGATGTGCTGTTGAATGTTTCCAGGGACCAACAGGTGCGATAGGCTTTTGCGGATCACCAGGGCCACACGTACGTATGTAACAGCATAGTACTAAAGTAAAGTTCTTCTTCGGGATTTAAAATGTGTTAAATCCAACAAAATCTATTCCAGGAGGATGTTCAACCTTTAATTCGGTCATAATTCATTTGTCATTTTTTTCAAGTTCAGGATCCACTTTATGTGTTAATAACTATGAGCTAATGTGAATTCTCAGGGCAAAATGGGCCCAAGAGGAGGAAAAGGCGTCCCAGGAGTAAAGGGACCTCCAGTAAGTTAACCAGAATTTTCAATATTAGACATAATCATAAATTATTGATAAGATATTTATGAGTTGACTGTTGTCAGGGTCAACAAGGTGAAATTGGTCTCAGAGGAGCAGTTGGACCACAGGTGACAAACACTAATGAATATTGTATTAACAGGTTATTCATAAATAATGACGAAAGACAAGCCATCATACTCACAATAGCTCAATGTTTTCTCTTTAGGGAGAACCTGGTCCCGCCGGAACAGTTGGATTTCCGGGCATACGTGGTCCTCAGGTAAAAGAATATGTAATGTAATATTTGTTTGTAATATTGCTAGATTGAAATATAATGAATCCATGGCAGACCTGTTTTTTTTCAGTGTTGCCTTAGTATTTTTCTGTACATTATTTTTTTCCCAGGGAAACCCAGGACCTGTTGGACCCCCAGGTACAAAGGGAGACCCTGTGAGTATAGCAACGGGGGGGGATGACATTTGATTTGCAGCCACCATAGAGCAATTGAGTTACTGTGCCTTCATCAGGATGATCCAGGGGATGAAGGAGACATAGGAGAACCTGGACCTATTGGTCTTTATGTAAGACAATAAGACAGATACATAAACATTCATTCATTAATTTTGAATCACTTCAAACTCAATGTGGTTTTCACATCATTTATTCCAGGGAGCCAATGGGAATCCAGGATTGCCTGGACCCTCAGGTGATCCCGTAAGATTATTTAAAGCAATTTTACTTTTTGACTAAGGTGTTTAGTCAAATCATTTTCATGTTCACTTACACTGTTTGGCTTTTTTTTCTGAAAGAACTGCTCTTTTGTGTTTGTGTGTGTGTGGTGGGCATTACACAGGGGGCTAAAGCCTTGCGCGGTGCAAGAGGTGATCTAGGATTTAAGGGAGACATGGTAGGTTCTTTCAGCTCAACTGGATTTCTGTTTTACTCTTCCCACAGTTGTTCCTTAATTCCTGCTCGATAAAGGTTCGACACCTTGTTCTGCTTTTGTTCAGGGGCCCCCAGGGCCTCCTGGTAAACCAGGATACAAGGGACGTCGGGGGCCAATGGGACTCGTGGGACTTGGAGGGCCAACAGGACCAACAGGACATTGTGGACCCAGCGTGGGTATAAATTGACAGATGTAAGCATGCATGTTTGAGTTAATAAATCAGGAAAGCTTTACCTCCAGGGAATGGATGGTGTCATGGGAGAGGAAGGCAAGCAAGGCAAAGATGGGCCAAAGGTAGTTGAATAACTCATGAATGCATGGACATGTTTGGCGTGACTTTAACTAAACGAATGTGTGTCTTTGTAGGGAGATCGAGGGCGTACAGGCATTCAGGGAACTCCTGGACCGCGAGGCAACAAGGTTGGACAATTAACGAGTCAACTGAAATATTGATCATGTTGATAGAAAAAAAACAAAAAAACAAAAAAAAAAATATATATATATATATATATATATATTGCTAGTTTCATATTTATTTCATATTCCCACAGAGGGAATAAAATTAAACAATGTATGACTAATGGATTTTAGCTATTTGTAATTTAGGTGTAACATCAGATTCAGTTGCTGTAGAACAGCAGGGCCTTGAGATGCAAATTACCCGTTTTTCCTTGCTAACCCTTGCCGTCGCTTTGCAGATTTTTTGCTTTGACTTGAGAGCAAAAATTTTAGATATGAATGCTGCATGGTGGCAGTGAACTAAACTCGACTCATTTCACAACAAGCAGCAATTTGGCAGATGACAATTCTTCAAAAAAGAGACTTCAAACTTTTTATTGCCACTCCCATTTGAGGTTTACTGTCAAACTAAACATAAAACAAAGAGAATTAAGCATTGTGTATTTAAAACAACACATGAGTTTGCTTTAGAGAAGTCAGTTAAGCTTAATGCTAACAAACAAAGCAAAACGCCATTAGATGGCCTAATGAATAGCATCGGTGTTGTGGTGTTATAACTCTTTAAGCAATGGAACACAAACGGTTTAAACACAAATGGTGGAGCATCTCATGTAGACAGATAATATAACAATCTTTATCCTCTGCAAAGAACAACACATATTAGTCCAGTTTACTGAGGAGTTTTGACCGACTCAATGTATATCTGTATGTCTGTATTTTACTACATCCAGGTGGCTGATGGAAGGAGCAGCATTATATCCATTGAATTGAAGCAAAAATGTGTGTGTGTGGGGTGGTGGGGGACTGCTTAATTCTTTACATTCTATTGAATTATGCCATTACTGTATAAAACAGTATTAGTCATTATAATTTTTTAAATAATATGCAAATGATCTGCACTAAACAACGGTTTGTTGATCCATCGCTTCTTATTTTTTGCATTTTGATAATTTCTGGCCCAAAAAAGCATGATATGAACCAGTATATCATAAACATGGTATAATACTGTAAGTCATGTTGTTTCAAAAAAGGGTCGAGAGGGTCGCTCAGGATTTTCAGGAATGCCTGGCCCATTTGTGAGTACAACAAACTTCAGGACATTATTTTTCTTGATGCAGTTCTTTATTGTCAAATATAAATTGCTATCAGTTGTTTTGGTTTTATATTCTTCTTGCAGGGACAGATGGGAAAATCTGGAGAGCCAGGGCCCGAAGGAGAACCTGGTATTAAGGTTCCTACGTGTCTAAATTTCTTATTCCGACTTCTTCTGACTGCATCTAAAACATATTTTTCTACAATACAATGGTATTAAACCAAACATAAAAACATGCATGTTAGGTTTGAGACCCTAAATTGTCCATAGGTGTACTACAAATAAATTTGGAAAAGAAATAGCACACTTTAAATATAAAAATACCTCACATAGCGGATGTGTCGTCGTGGATTTGATTAAGTCAATTTGATATCATAATTCAATACCATTGCCACAACATTGTAACACTGGTCAACAACAAATTTATTGTCTTAGATTTTTTTTAGCTGATTTTGGACAATTTTGATGCGCTAAATCCGAATATCACATTGGTTTTGGTCAATAAGGTCAACCTTTTGAACTATGGCCATGTTTTTTGTTTGCATGTACAGGTATTTTCGCTTTAGAGGTTCAAATAAGGCGGCATGGTGGGCGACTGGTTAGCACATCTGCCTCACAGTTCTGAGGACCAGGGTTTAATCCCCGGCCCCGCCTGTGTGGAGTTTGCATGTTCTCCCCGTGCGTGGGTTGTCTCCGGGCACTCCGGTTTCCTACCACATCCCAAAAACATGCATGGTAGGTTAATTGAAGTCTCTAAATTGCCCCTTGGTGTGAATGTGAGTGCGAATGGTTGTTTGTTTATGTGCCCTGCGATTGGCTGGCAACCAGTTCAGGGTGTACCCCGCCTCCTTCCTGAAGATAGCTGGGATAGGCTCCAGCACTCCCGAGACCCTTGTGAGGATAAGCGGCTCAGAAAATGGATGGATGGATTATTGCTTTTGTAAATAGAAAATGAATGTTGGATGTGTTTTTTTGTTTGTTTTTCTTTTTTGTTTTTTATAATGCATATGTAACCTTTTTATACAGGGGAACCCAGGAGTCCCAGCCACAAGTGGGCCAAAAGGCCTAAAGGTAATGTTGTCGACTATTGACAGATTTTTTATTTTTTTTTAAATTAGAATTATGTCTTCTAATTGAGTGTAGTAGTGACTTTGTCCTTTGTTTGTTACCTGTTTTAGGGTTTACGAGGTTATTCAGGTGTCAGAGGACAACATGGAATTGATGGAGCCATGGTAAGACCAATCAAATGCACATTATTTTCCATTGAGATTCTTCTTATAATAACTGATTATAAAACACATTATAGCAACAATCTGAATATATTATTTCCATTAGGGACCTGTTGGTGCAAATGGAATAATTGGAGACACTGGACCTACAGGTCCAAAAGTGAGTTTTTTCTACTAAAATATACACAAGTGTACTAAACAGTGTAATAAACCTTCACAGGTACAGTTTTAATAGTGTTACTCCACATTTGACAGGGATTTTCGGGAAAGACAGGAGCAAGTGGCCTCCAGGGACATGTAGGGAAGAATGTGAGTGTAAAACAGTAAGCACACAGTATACAATAAAATAATTATTAATTATAAATAAAACAAAATTAAAGTCCTGTCTATGTAAGCATGTGACGCTTATTTCTAGGGAGAACCTGGCAGTACCGGAATGAATGGAACACCTGGGAAACTTGGAAAGAAAGTGAGAAACTACACCACACAACCTCTTGGGATGTTATTTTACAAATCGGGGGAGAAAATTTTATATACTATCCAAAATATTGTTCTAGGGGACAAAAGGAAAAGAAGGCCCTAAGGGACTAGTAGGAAAAGAAGGAGACAAGGTAATTAACTTTAAGGTGAAGCTTTACTTCATTTAGATTTTTTTTGGTGTATCATGTATGCATTTACATTACAAGTGTTATTTTAAGGCAGCATGGTGACCAACTGGTTAGCACATCTGCCTCACAGTTCTGAGAACCTAGGTTCAAATCCGGCCTCGTCTGTGTAGAGTTTGCATGTTCTCCCCGTGCCTGAGTGGGTTTTCTCCGGGTACTCAAGCTTCCTCCCAAAAACATGCATGGTAGGTTAATTGAAGACTCTAAATTGCCCGTAGGTGTGAATCTGAGTGCGAATTGTGGTTTGTTTATATCTGCCCTGCGATTGGCTGGTGACCAATTCAGGGTGTACCCTGGCTCTCGTCCAGAGTCAGCTGTGATAGGCTCCAGCATGTCCGCGACCCTAGTGAGGATAAGCGGTTAAGAGAATGGACAGATGGATGGATGTTATTTGAATGCCTTTTTTCTTTGTTGGGAAGGGCAAGAGGGGTGAAAAAGCTCCAAGAGGGAAACCAGGCCCCCCAGTAAGCATTTCTACACTTTTACTTTCAAATGTACTGTATTACCAGTGTGTACTTCTACGTTGTTGTTTTTTTGAAAAATACTTTCCAATGGCTTGATGTATGCCATTGAGTGTTTGCTGTTTCTTCATTAACATAACATCCCAATATTCTTCAGGGCAAGATGGGCATGGCTGGACCCCGTGGACACATCGGACCTCCAGTATGATAATTACAATGATTCATTAATCACATATACTGTCTCATTGCATTTTATTATCCACAATGCATTAATGAAAGAATTACAAATGACTTTTTGAGATACCATACGTCTCAAGTGATGAGCCTTGAACAAATACAGTTTTTCCACTTCGACAGTATGTAAATGAACATATGCTCTGTAAAACAAAATAATACATGAAATATATCCCTTGGGGCTTTCCTCTCTTTGTAGGCTACACAGGGTAACATTGGACCATGGGGTGAGGTTGGACCACGAGGTCTTCCAGGTGAACAGGGGCCACAAGGAGCAGTTGGCCCCAATGGCATTATAGGTTACCCTGTAAGTCTGTTTTTATACCTGTTACATTATAATTAAACCGAACATTGTGAAAACTGGGGATACATTGCATTTTGAATGTTTAAAATGTTTTTATTTAATCCAATAGCTCACTGCACTATAGTGTTATTTTTTTTAAATGTGTACTGTATATTAAATAGTAGCCTCTCTACATTTACAAATCACAATAAACTTCAGAGAAAAACAAACTCATTGAAACGTTCTAATGCAAAACAAATGCTAAGAAAAAATGGAAAACAAAAAGGTTCAATAGTATAAGTATTTCATTTAAAACAAAAGTACCATATAGCAAAGAACTATATTCTTTCATGTTAAGGGTAAAGATGGACCTGAAGGATCAATTGGCCCACCTGGAGTCAAAGGTGGCAAGGTGAACTTTTACTGTTTACAGATTATTACAGTAAATACATACTGTTTATTTGGGTTTAATTTTGTTCTCATTATATTTATATTATATTTCTTTAGGGAACTAAAGGGGCTGTGGGAGAGGAGGGTGCTGCAGGTCTCGATGGTGAGGAGGTAGATAGATTAAGACTGTGTTGTTTTCAATAGTGCCAATAAATTACGCTTTCTCCCACCTAAATGCAAGATTACTAACAAATATTTAGTTTAAATTCATAAACCTTACCTGACAGTAGGTTTGGGTGTCCTGTACCTTTGTTGAACAAAGTTGTCTTCAATCTGAACCCTTCTCCAAGGGTCCCCCTGGATGTAGAGGGGCTGAGGGACCACCAGGACAAAACGGCACATCAGTGAGTTCATATATTGTAAATACTGTAAATACTGTATGTGTAGATTAATCTAATACGCACACACACAAAAGATGTTGATTACATTTATTTTAGGGTGATAAAGGAAGCAAAGGCCCCTCTGGTCAGAGAGGCCCAAAGGGAGCTGCAGGTGACCACGGTGTTCGAGGTCCCCAAGGAGGAAAGGGCCCTCCAGGGAAACAGGTTTTTAAAACACACCTTGTGCTAATGTGAAAATTAAGTACCGTATTTTCACGACCATAGGGCGCACCGTATTAAAAGGCGCAGTCTCAGTTACGGGGTCTATTTCTGTATTTAACACATACATAAGGTGCACCGTATGATTGGGCGCAGGCATGGTAAAACATACGCTAGCTTAAAACATACGGTAGCATGCATGCACCCTAAAACAATGTTTTTAAAAAGGCAGCGGGAGCAAAACTGAGTTCGGTTGTACTTTATTGAAGTATTTAACAATGTACTCACGCTATTTTTGGATCGATCCTCATCCATAAATCCATCAAAGTACTCATCTTCTGTAAATGAACAGCCGGGCAAGTTCTCCAACAAACATGCTGGGTTCCCTCTCGTCATTGTCAAGAGTCAGTCTCGTTCAGCAATGATGCCGGGGGGCTGTTCAGCAATGATGCCGGCTTTCGCGAAAGCTCGGACAACAGTCAAAGCAGATACCTGAGCCCAAGCATTCACAATCCATTCACATATGGTGGCGTAACTCGTAACTGCCAAGGAACTATGTTGAAGTGAATCGAGGACCTTCGTGCAGTCTTATCCAGGCATCTTGTGGGAGCAGAAGGCAATTATAAACCTTTTTGGAGGGTGTCAATTAATCAAGGTTTTTCACTATTCACTTCAAGGCTCAGTCCCTTTCAGTGAGGGAACACTGTACTGTAAGCATACCATATTTAATATGTGAATATTAACAAAAAGCAGCATTTCCCTTGTAATGGCAATTTTATGAATCATAAAGACTACAAATTACTCATTTATTATAACAACTAAATACACAGAATAGTAAATATTGAGCGGGTGCAGCAACCTACAGTACAGTAGATCAGCAGAATTGCTTTTTTTTCTTGATTATTTTACATTTGCGCGGCCGTTTTTTGCTAAGCGAAATGAATACGGCTCAATCATAATAGCCCATAGGCCAATTAAAATATGTTAAAACATCAAACTGTATTAGAAAAAAGATCAGCAGGACCAACTGCTGTGTCGGGGGCAATACCCCACGTGCCACTAATGAAGTGTTGCCACTGGTTCTGTCTGCTCTTTTATGTCTCCCATCTCATAGGGACATACTGGTATACAGGGGGACAGAGGCAAGCAGGGATTTCCTGGACTCAAGGTTAGTGGAGTCTTTGGATGTTTGGTTGAGTCTATGATGTTTGTAATGAGAGTGTTTTTCCAGGGTCTGCCAGGCCAAAGGGGTCTCCAGGGTATATTTGGACAGTTTGGACCAGGGGGAGACACTGGAAAACCTGGAAGCAAAGGCCAGAAGGGTCTTCAGGGACACACAGTTAGTGTCTTGTTATTAGTGTCTTGTTTTTATTGGCATATTAATAGTGTTATAATAATCCTTCCAGCCATTTTCTATGGCGCTTGTCCTTATTAGGGTTGCCGGTGAGATGGAGCCTACCCAAGCTGACTTTGGGTGTTAGGCGGGGTGCACGCTGGATTGGTCACCGACCATTTGCAGGGCAATTATAGACCTACCATTCAGAGAACCACTCACATTCACACCTACGGACAATTTAGAGTCTTTAATGAAACTAACATGCATGTTTTTTGGAATGTGAGAGTAAGTTGGACAACCCGGAGAAAACCCATGGCAGCACTTGAACGTTCAAACTTCTTAAGATTCGAACCCAAGTTAACTGTGAAGCAGACATGCTACTACCCACTACCCCATAATGCTTCCTAACTTAATTATATGTAAGGTTAAAATAAAGAGTCTTTGCCAAAGATCTCAGCCACTCATAAGCAAAAATCCACAGTAGATTTTCCTCTGCTTTCACTAGAGTTAGAGATTCAACATTAATTTTAAAGAAAGGTTCAGTGGGGGAAAAAAATACATTTTAGCTCAAATAATGTCCTGAAACCCCACACACAACCTAAGAAACAGGCCAAGACAATTCCCGTTTCGAGCCAGTAAAAGCATCAGATTTAATCATTCAAACTGGATAAAAACGACGGCACGGTGGCGGACTGGTTAGTGCGTCTGCCTCACAGTTCTGAGGAGCGGGGTTCAATCCCCCGCCTGTGTGGAATTTGCATGTTCTCCCCGTGCCGGCGTGGGTTTTCTACAGGCACTCCGTTTTCCTCCCACATCCCAAAAACATGCATGGTAGGTTAATTGACGACTCTAGATTGCTCATAGGTGTGAATGTGAGTGCAAATGGTTGTTTGTTTGTATGTGCCCTCCGATTGGCTGGCGACCAGTTCAGGGTGTACCCCGCCTCCTACCCGATGATAGCCGGGATAGGCTCCAGCACGCCTGCAACCCTTGTGAGGAGAAACCTCAAACATGTATGAATGGAATAAAATTGCATTCAATGACAATATAGTGGTTTACCTACCTCACTTCTGTGCAGGCATTGTGGGTTCTATTCCCACTCGGTGTAAATAAATGGTTGACTGTTGCTAGATGTGCTCTGCAATTGACTGGTGACCAGTCCAAGATGTAGTCTGTCTTTCACCATAATTCAGCTCCCTTCAACCCTGAACTAGATAAGCAGTGTAGAAAATGGATGGCTGGACAATGAATACCCATTTCCCATAGTTGTCATTCACAAATGTCTAGTTCAAACGAAAGAATGTTTTGAGTGAATACTGAATGAAATAAATTTATGAACAGATTCCTCCCTTTCGCAGTTCAGTTGAGCTCAGCCGCAACCATGTACACTGACAAACGGTGACACTCGCGGGGCGGCGAGAGTGGCTGAGTGGCGAGGCGTCAGGCTTTGTGGGCTCTGTAGTCTCGCTGCGCAATGGTCTGTCAAAGTATATCTTTATGTGAAATCGGTCCCTTGCGCAAAAAAGATTGGGGACCGCTGCCCTAGAGAACTGCGCCAAATCAGCTGATCATGCGGTCAGGGTGGGCAAATAATTTTTCAAAGGGGCCAGTTGAACCAAAGTCATTTTCATGTTTTGTTTCTAAATACATGAAATATGTTTGAAGTGCTGAAAAAATGTCCAAAGACCGGGAAAAATTTAGTACTGAATTGTTGAGTTATAGCTTAAAACTCTTTTTCACCATCTCAACAAAAACAGGGTGGCACTGACGTCACCAGGGAACAGCATCAAGCAACATCAGTCGGCCCTCCCCCACCATATACAGTAACTAGTTTTGTCTATGGCTATTCACCAGAAATGCAAGTTACTTAGTAATAATAGGTTGGCCTATTTCTAGCACCATCAGTTAGCCATCAAGCTATGCCTACAATACGAAAAATGCATCTTCCTTGAAGTGTTATTTGGGCTCGTAGCTCTGTTGTGGTGACCCACACGCAGCTGACGAAGTGAACCGACGGAGAGTTGGACGACTCCACTACAAAGGGGCCTGCTACTCCTGGCTAGGCTAGTATGTATTAGCCGCTAGTGGGCTCATGCACAGGCGGCGGATTGGCAGACCAACCACTAACTCATACTAGCCGTTCTGAGTTAGGACCGCCAAATTGTTACCAGGCAGATCCCTCTCTTCCCTCCACCGAGCAGGATATGAGAATGTTGCCAAGATGAGGACGACAGTTGGCGATGGTGCTATACGTGTTTTTGAAAAAATACTTCCTAAAATAGTTGGAAAAATCGCTTAATTACATAGACAATATCTCAAAGTTGGTAACACTGAAGACCAGTCTTTGCTCTTGTTCGGTTGCACTTCCGACACGTGTACATAAAAAAAAAGCAGCACATATTTTACATTTTGTTTTTACTTCATAGAGGGTGTGAGGGCTGGTCAGAGACTGGACAGGCCGAATGTGGCCCATGGGCCGTACTTTTGCCCAGGCATGCTGTAATGTCATAAATGGGCAAATGATAACAGATTCTGATTTTCAATGTCAGCCTAGCAGCAGACAGCAGAGAATAAAAGGTTCATAACAGGCTAAAAGCAGGTGCATCAAACATGTACAGTATCCCTCACTAACTTTTTAAGTGATGATATTGGGATAAATGAGTCAAGTTTTATTATTTGTTGTACAGTGTTCCAGTCATTTGGGGCAGAAAATTTTAAATTAAGTGTGGACTTTGGGAACAAACCGGTTAATTAAACTACTGGAACTGAGTTCATATGAAAAAAATTTTTACTTTGTCAAAATAATTACACTTGGCAAAATTGTGTATTCATCACATAAAACAGCCATTACACACGTTCTTGCCACATTTTCAAAGTATATTATGGCTAAACATCACATTTTTAGAAGTACTTTACTGAGCTTTGCGTACGACTTCAGCTTAACATTCTCTCATTTCAGGGATCTCCCGGTCGCATCGGACCCCCAGGCCTTATCGGACCCGCAGCACCAGTAAGGCTTAGATAAGTTTCAATGTCTCACTCATGACATTTTCCAGTGTAACGTATTGAGGGTATCAACTGAACCAATTGACTGCCTTTTAGCTTCTTTTTTTTTTAATTTTCATCATGGTCTGTGTTGAACTATTGTAAACTGTCCTCCACACACTGTGGTTTCTCTACTTCAGCTATACAGTACAAACACACAATGGAAGCATTTTGTTTTCTTTAAGGCAGATTAGCATCTAATGTGTTGTCATAGATTATCTATTAAGTATTCATACTGCTGGAATTGCTTTTCCTGTGAGAAAGTTAAGGACCCATATTTCCTGAGATACTGCACCTAGGTTTGTTTCTTTGCTTAACTACACTGAGTACCAGGTTCTTATGAGGGGCATTTACTGTAATTGAAATGTCTCAATTTAAAAAAAATACTTTTTTTAAATCAGTAATTGCTGATTAATCAAAATATATTGTACAATCATGTGTTATTATTATTATTGTTATATACAAGCATCACTGATGGTGTAGCGTTACATTCACCTGACTTCGGTGCAGGCAGCGTGGGTTCAGTTCCCACTCAGTGACGGTGTGAATGGTTATCGGTGTATATATGCGACTGACTGGCGACCAGTTCAGGGTTTAGTCTGCCTTTCGCCCGGAGTCAGCTGGGACAGGCTCCAGCACTTCGTGACCCTGAACAGGATAAGCGCTACTGAGAATGGATGGCTATTATAGATAAATACAGGGATTTGCAAAGTAGTTGTACAGTTGCAAGAGTTTTACAGAGTTCTTTATTATTTATATTCTTTATAATTATTTTAGGGCAGCATGGAGACCGACTGGTTAGCACATCTGTCTCACAGTTCCGAGGACCCGGGTTTAAATCCAGCCTCGCCTGTGTGGAGTTTGCATTTTCTCACTGTGCCTGCGTGGGTTTTGTCCACAATTACCCGACAACACCCCAATGGATTTTTTATTTTGGGGTGGTGTCAAAGAAAAAGTGTGTCAAAAAAATCATGTACTATTGATGACTTACACATTCATAAGATAATCATGCCAAGAAATAGATAAAAATAAAGTCATCTGTGTCAAAGGGTGCTTGAGTGAAATTAGACAACAGGATCATGTAAATGCTAAAGGCTAACAATTGATTGCAAGACAGCATGAGAGTGCTCTTAATTTTTATTTGTGACTTAATAAAGCTATCATTTTTTTCTTCATAATAAAAATCTTATTTCTGTTTGTGCACCCTTCTATAGACTATTATTTTTATATGTTATTGTTGTTGTTTTTTTTAGGGTTTTTCAGGCAAGAGGGGACCTGATGGCAAAGCTGGAAATACCGGACCAAAGGTGAAATACAGAATTAGTTTCAAAATAGTAGAGACTGAGGCATTCAGTTTATCTGTTTTATGACGCCATCTGTTTTGAATGTCTTCATGCTGATCAGGGCATTAGTGGAAAGAAGGGCGAACTCGGTCCTCCAGGCGTTATAGGAGACATGGTGAGGTTTCATTATATGATGCACATCACTCTGGACAAGCATATTCATTGATTATGTACTTAGCATGACCACAGTGA